>NW_027617459.1:0-115983 GCF_964187855.1 Myxine glutinosa
GAAGAAACATTAATCTTGGAGTTAATTTAACATTTGGTTGAGTAGAACTCAAGAACATCAATTCATCATTAAATATCAATACCTTTTCTTCCACAAGATGAAACACTGCTGGTTCTTCTGTTGGAATGAGACCTGCTCTGGTTTTTGAACCCGCCGAATATTCATTGTTTTGAAGAGCTTCCACAACATAATTAGGGGGTTGATTTACCTGCTCAAGTTTCCGAAATAATCCCTCGTCATCATATTCTAATTCACCAAGTTCTTGTTTTGTTATCTGACTAAAATCTTTGAGCATTTGAAGTTTTTTCGGAGTAAATTCTACCGTGGGAACTGTAGGTGAGTGTTGAGCTTTCAAAAGTGGTTTAAAGAATTTCTCTTGTTTTCTTTCAAAGGCTTCTTCACCAGTTAGTTTCTGTCTCCGTTTCTTCTTTATCTCTTCCTGTTGTTTAACAACTTTTGAAACTAATTGTTGATGTTCCTTAAACTTTCTTTCTCTTTCTTCGGTATTCATTTTCTGTATTTATTTATTGAAAAATATCATGTAGTATCTCATCTTGTTTCACAACAATATATTTATATTTTCCAATCGTGTGTTTCATATAATTTTCAAATTCTTTTTTACTACATAACGTAGAGCAATTATCTCTCCAAAAATTATTTACATCTATTGAATTTAACTTAAATAAAATAAAAGTATTGGCATTGTTTCTTATTGAGCGTCGAGGGAGTTGAAAATATGATTGACTAAGATATATACAATTACAAGAAGAATGTCTCCCTCTTGTATAGTAGCTATCCATTACTGTTTGGTTTCTCTCATTAACACAATCATCAAAGATGACGAGGTTCTTTTTTGATTTATCTAAATCTTGAGGTGAAGGTATATCATCCGTATTATCACTGAGAATACAAGTTATGGGTTTCGATTTTGATTTCTGTGTATCACAAAATAATTGTATTATATCTTCAATATTATAATCATTCAGTTTGTTTTGAAGTTTAAATAAACCGATAATGTCTTCCTTTTTAAGACCTGCATTAAAACCCTGTGAGAGTAGTTGATACTCGGGTTGAAAACTTGACTTTGTAAAAATTATTAAATTATCATAATCTAAAAAATTAGAACCAAGGAGCATCTTTAAAAGTAAACAGGTTTTTCCACATCCGCTTGAACCAACTATTAGACATCTCAATGAATTTGGAATGTTTTTATGGTTATTAAATTTTATCTTATTTTCCCAAACGGGTAAAAAATCATTCATTTATATATTTGGAAAACAAGTCATCCAACTTTTTTTGAGCTATTTTAGAAACTCTATATTTTATCCTGAGTTCGGGTTTAATTTCAAAATAATTCATTATTTTATTTATGTAGTATCTTGTATTAACATTTCCATTAAAATTATTTTGAATAATAAATATCATTAAACCCTTATACATTTCCTCAATACAAGGAGTCTCTTTCCTTGTAAGAAATGGTGTATTATCACCATAATGCTTAACATTCATCTCTCTTATTAATCTTGTAAAGTAATTCATTTTTGGTTCTAATTTAAAAGAGTTATATGTTTTTTTATATTTCTTATTATCATTAATTAGAATATAATCACAGAATAAACATTGTTTATATGAATCCTCATCATTAAGCCCCACTCTATCACAAGCCGGACAATTCTCTAATTTATCATATGGAGAGTCTGGAAATTCTAAATATCCTTCAGAACTTATCATATTTATGTGGTAAATTTTTACTTAAACTAAACGCAAGTTTATTCATTAATAAATACAATGTTTCAAAGCACAAAAGACAAATTTCAATCAATCTCTACTTCGGTGGAAGATATAGAAAAATATGTCAAAGATGTTAAATTGAACAAAGATAAATATGGAAATTTTTGGGTAAAACCAGTTATGGAAAATAACATGAGCCCCTCTATTTCATTTAAAGGAAGAGCTCTAACTATACCTGGAAAGACATCCATTAAAGTAAATCTAACAAAAGTTTCTCCTCTACTCCTGGCAATTTATTCAAAGCTTGAAAAAGTGATTGACCACGATACTTTGAAAAAGAATGATAAGACCATTAATAATTCTAGAGGAGACATTTGTATTTTCTTTAATAATCCAAAGGGTGTAGATCTAAGTAAAATGAATGATGTTAATATTTCTGGTGAAATGTCATTTCGTTCTATGATAGTTAGAGATTATTTAAAGATAACTTTTGATATAAAAATTGTAGAGATTGAATCTGTTAATGAAAGAAAGTATATAGATATTGATGGGAATATTTTTCTTGCTAATTAAATATGAGTCAATACAGCAGTGAAGATTTTACTATTTCATTGAACTCGGACGATAGTGATGATAGTATTTCATTGAACTTGGACGATGGTGATGATAGTTATGATACTAATAGTTTGTGCTCAAATGATAGTTATGAGAGTAGCTTTATTGATGACTCTGAGTATGATTCTGAGTATTCATGTGATAGTTATGACTTAGATGATTCTGAGTGAAAAAGTGTTTTAGTTTAAGCACAGCGATATATATAAAACGGAGCTGTAAAGCTCAAAAGTGTTTTATTTTAAGCACAGTGATATATATAAAACACCACGTTTTCTCACGCTATAAATATGGTTTATTGTGATACTTGCGAGAAGGAAGTAAAATATTATAAACAACATATTCTCACCGCAAAACATACATACAACATTTTAAACAAACTTTCCCCTCTTCCACCTGAAACAAAACACTGTTCTACATGTAATAAAAATATCCTCAAGAAAGGCTTCAAAATACATCTTAAAACAAATCTACATTTATCAAATTTTATCACAACTAAAAACTCTGATGGAGCATTCAAAGGACATATTAAAATAAGAGTCTTTAACTTCAAACCTCCTGAACCAGAGTCTATAGTTGATGCTGTAGAAATAGTTAAACCTGCTGTTCAAACGTTGATTGAAAAAACACTAAAGGAAATGAAACCACTTAAATTTTATATGGGAGTAAAATTAGAAATGACAAAGGATGAAGGAGTTATAGATGCACCATACATGAGAACTGAGCCACACTTTATATCTTCATATCAAGATTTTAAAACATCAGGAGTCTATGATGAACTTATTAAACAAGAGCAAGATGTGGATAATTCAATCGTAGGAAGTGGATTCAATATAGGAAAAATTATTTACATAGACATTCATATTCTTAAATCAGATCCTCTAAAAGCTTCTTCTTACATTGATTTACCCAGTGTTATCAAAAATAGAAAAGCAGTTATCAATATCAAAAATAAAGACAATAAATGTTTTCTCTGGTCTATTTTAGCACACTTACATCCTCCACATTTTCATGATGAAAGAGTATCTCATTATAAAAAATATGAGAATACATTAAATACGAAAGATCTAAAGTTTCCGATGACTTTAAATGATATTCCTAAATTTGAAAAGATGAATAATTTATCAGTTAATGTTTATGGTCTAACAGAAACAAACAACATTCAGGTTTTAAAGCTTTCTGACAATTGTAAACAAACTCATATTAATCTTCTATATTTTAATTCAGACGAAAATTCACATTATACATACATCAAAGATATTGCTAAATTAATAAAACCACAAGTCTGTAAGAGAACAAATAAAATATATATTTGTTTGCGTTGTCTTAACTTCTTCAATTCACAAGAAAGATTAGATAAACATTCAAATTATTGTGGCGAACATAAATCAACGGTAATCAATATGCCTAAAGAAGGCTCAAAGATCACATTCAAAGATGAAAATAAAAAGATCAAACATCCATTTGTTATATATGCTGATTTTGAAAGTATTTTAGAAAAAATTGATACTGCTTCTCAAGATCCAAAAGAATCATACACAAATAAATATCAAAAACATACTCCTTGTGGTTTTTGTTATTATATCAAATCATCCGTTGGTGATAAATATAACAAGTTAGAGATGTATAGAGGCTCAAATACCCCAGAGGAGTTTGTGAAACGACTAGAAAAAGACTGTGTTGGATTAACCAAGATAATGAGAGAAACCAATAAACCAATGTCCTTAACAAGTAAAGAAAAAAGGGAATTTATAAAAAACAATGTCTGTCATATTTGTGAGGAGAAAATTGGTAAAGGTCTAAAGGTTAGAGACCATTGTCATCTCACTGGTAAATATAGAGGTCCGGCTCATCAAAGTTGTAATATTAATTATCAACTCCCCTCTTTCATTCCTGTCTTTCTTCATAACAACGCTCATTATGATACACATCTATTTATCAAGGAACTCTCAAAGACTTCTGGAAGTATCTCAGCAATTCCAAACACGGATCAGAAATACATTTCATTCACAAAAACAATTCACACATCTCCTATTACTCATATCAGATTTCTTGATACATTTAAATTCATGGCAAGTCCATTGGTTAACTTGGTTCAAAATCTAAAAGAGTTTCCATGTCTTTCAGAGTATTTTTTAGATAAAGATTTTCTAACACAAAAGGGAATTTACCCCTATGACTATATGGACTCATTTGAGAGATTCAATGAAACACAACTTCCTTCAAAAGAAAATTTCTATAACAAATTAAATAATAGTCATATATCTGATAAAGATTATGTACACGCACAAAATGTTTGGGAAAAATATAACATCAAGAATCTTGGCGAGTATCACGATTTGTATCTCAAAACTGATGTGCTTTTATTGGCCGATGTATTTGAAGCCTTTAGATCTGTTTGTCGCACTGGATATGGATTGGATCCTGCTCACTACTACACAGCACCTGGATTGGCCTGGAGTGCGATGTTGAAAATGACAAAACAAGATTTGGATTTGATAACCGATGTTGATATGCTTTTGATGATTGAAAAGGCAAAAAGAGGTGGAATTTCACAAGTCTGCTCGAGTAGATACGCAAAAGCAAATAACAAATATCTTCCAAATTATGATCCAACGAAAGAGAGTTCTTACTTGATGTACTATGACGCGAACAACCTGTATGGCTGGGCAATGTCTCAGGCTCTTCCTTATGGAAAACTTAGATGGGTAAAGGAAAAAGACTACAAAAACGTTTTACAAGATGTATGTATCTCTACACAAAAAGAATTGGATGAAGAAAAAGTTGGTTATTATTTTGAAATTGATTTAAAATATCCAGAGGAACTCCATAACCTACACAAAGATCTCCCATTTGCTTGTGAGAAAGCAAGTCCAAAGAAAGAATGGTTGAGTGATTATCAACGATCGTTTGATATAGGTGAATCAACAGAAAAATTACTTACTACATTATATAACAAGAAAAATTATGTTCTACACCAAAGAAATTTGCGACAATATTTATCAAAAGGTCTAAGAGTAGAGAAGATCCATAGGGTTCTAAAGTTCAATCAAAGTCATTGGTTAAAGGGGTACATTGATTTTAATACACAAAGAAGAACAGAGTCAAAAACAGATTTTGAGAAAGACTTTTATAAATTGATGAATAATGCGGTCTTTGGTAAGACTATGGAGAATGTGAGGAAAAGACAAAATATCAGACTATCAACATCTTGGGAACAAGCATCAAAATTAATTAATAGACCGAGTTTTACTCGAGCTGAGGTCTTTACTGAGAACTTTTGTGCGATCCATTTGATTAAAGAGAGTATTGAAATGAACAAACCTATTTATATTGGAACAACAATTCTTGATTTATCAAAGTCATTAATGTATGATTACTTTTATAATAACTTGAGGAAGAAATATCAAAATGATGTTAATCTACTTTATATGGATACAGATAGTTTTATTTTGAAAATTAATACCAACGATGTTTATTCAGACATGAAAAGAGACATTAATATCTATGACACGAGTAATTACAGTCCAGAGAGTGAGTTGTTCTCTTCTAAAAATAAAAAGGTGATTGGAAAGTTCAAGGATGAATTAGGAGGAAATGTTATGAGTGAATTTGTGGGATTGAGGTCAAAGGCTTATGCTTATAAATACATTGTGAATAACGTTGAAAAGACTGATAAGAAGTTAAAAGGTGTAAAGAAAAATGTTATTAAAGAAACAATAAACTTTAAGGATTATTATAACTGTTTAACAACAAAGAAAGAAGAGTTTAGAAAGATTAATGGAATAAGAAGTTATAAACATCAATTATATTCAGAAGAGATAAATAAGAAAGCATTGGGGGCTTTTGATGATAAGAGGTTTATTTTAGAAAATGGAATTGATAGTCTCCCTTATGGTTATATAAGTATATAAGTGATAAGATATATATATAAGTGATAAGATATATATAAGTGATAAGATATACATAAGTGATAAGATATATATAAGTGATAAGATATATATAAGTGATAAGTTAAAAAGGGGGGGGTTGGGGATTTTAACGGGCTACCGCCGCCTTTTTTACTATCATATAAATGATAGAACCAAGTATCAACCAGACTAAAGAGTGGAGGTGTAATCAACCTTGGTATATAAATGGAAAACATAATGAATGTGAAAAATATCAAATAGGTATAATTGAAAAGGCAACTGGTAAAAAAGTTCACAAAACAAATAAGAGAATTAATTTAAATACCGGTGAATTGGGTAAAAAAGATGGAAATATTTTTGAGTGGACGGAAAACTTTGATGGTTGTCAGGAAAATATATACTTTAATTTAAAAATGGTATGTGGCACTGGAGGCGCTCAAGCAAGAACATTGAGGGAGGTTTACCATTTTATCTTAGCTCAGTTAAAATATCTTAATAAAGAACCAAACTCAAACATATTTTTTGTTAATATATTAGATGGTGAAGAGAGTTGTAGGAGAATTAAATTATTTCCCACGCATAAACAAATATTTGTAGGGTCGTTGTTTGAGTGGGTTATATTCACCAGATGATATTAAGAGTAAAAGGTTAAAAGGTCCATAAGGTCAGAAGGATCACAGGTGTTTAAGTGGTCTAATGAATAAGGATAACATGTCAAAAGGTATGAAGGTTCGTAAAGAACAGGGTGAGAGAAATAGAGGTCTTTAGGGTCAATATGGAAGTGAATGGGTCAAAGATTAATCTGCCAGATGATATGTAGAAGAAGGATGATAGGTCTATAAGAGAAAACAAATATTTGTAGTGTTTGAGTGGTCTAATGAACAACATTAAGGATAGGTACTACAGACAAAAGGTTCATAAAGATGAGGGTGGGAGAAATAGAGGTGTTTATGATTTTTGAAAAAGACAAGGGGGTAAATGACATTAGATAGGGATTTCCCATGTTAAACGGAGGTGTCCCAGAAGCAACATTATTACACTACTGTGCAGGAAACCACTTTTGCACTTGTATTAGTGTGGAAAAAACACTTTTCGCACTTGTGTTAGTGTTGAAAAACCACTTTTCGCACTTGTGTTAGTGTTGAAAAGCCACTTTTCGCACTTGTGTTGGTGCAGGAAACCACTTTTGCACTTGTATTAGTGTGGAAAAACCACTTTTCGCACTTGTGTTGGTGCAGGAAACCACTTTTGCACTTGTATTAGTGTGGAAAAAACACTTTTTGCACTTGTGCTAGTGTTGAAAAACCACTTTTCGCACTTGTGTTAGTTAGTGTAAGTGTTAGTGTTGAAAAACCACTTTTCGCACTTGTGTTGGTGCAGGAAACCACTTTTGCACTTGTATTAGTGTGGAAAAAACACTTTTCGCACTTGTGTTAGTGTTGAAAAACCACTTTTGCACTTGTATTAGTGTGGAAAAAACACTTTTTGCACTTGTGATAGTGTTGAAAAACCACTTTTCGCACTTGTGTTAGTGTTGAAAAACCCACTTTTCGCACTTGTGTTAGTGTTGAAAAACCACTTTTCGCACTTGTGTTGGTGCAGGAAACCACTTTTGCACTTGTATTAGTGTGAAAAAAACACTTTTCGCACTTGTGTTAGTGTTGAAAAACCACTTTTCGCACTTGTGTTGGTGCAGGAAACCACTTTTGCACTTGTATTAGTGTGGAAAAAACACTTTTTGCACTTGTGATAGTGTTGAAAAACCACTTTTCGCACTTGTGTTAGTGTTGAAAAACCACTTTTCGCACTTGTGTTGGTGCAGGAAACCACTTTTGCACTTGTATTAGTGTGGAAAAACCACTTTTCGCACTTGTGTTAGTGTTGAAAAACCACTTTTCGCACTTGTGTTAGTGTTGAAAAACCACTTTTCGCACTTGTGTTAGTGTTGAAAAACCACTTTTCGCACTTGTGTTAGTGTTGAAAAACCACTTTTCGCACTTGTGTTAGTGTTGAAAAACCACTTTTCGCACTTGTATTGGTGCAGGAAACCACTTTTGCACTTGTATTAGTGTGGAAAAAACACTTTTTGCACTTGTGTTAGTGTTGAAAAACCACTTTTCGCACTTGTGTTAGTGTTGAAAAACAACTTTTCGCACTTGTGTTAGTGTTGAAAAATCCACTTTTCGCACTTGTGTTGGTGCAGGAAACCACTTTTGCACTTCTATTAGTGTGGAAAAACCACTTTTCGCACTTGTGTTAGTGTTGAAAAACCACTTTTCGCACCTGTGTTAGTGTTGAAAACCACTTTTCACACTTGTGTTGGTGCAGAAAACCACTTTTGCACTTGTATTAGTGTGGAAAAAACACGTTTTGCACTTGTGATAGTGTTGAAAAACCACTTTTCGCACTTGTGTTAGTGTTGAAAAACCACTTTTTGCACTTGTGTTGGTGCAGGAAACCACTTTTGCACTTGTATTAGTGTGGAAAAAACACTTTTCGCACTTGTGTTAGTGTTGAAAAACCATTTTTCGCACTTGTGTTGGTGCAGGAAACCACTTTTGCACTTGTATTAGTGTGGAAAAAACACTTTTTGCACTTGTAATAGTGTTGAAAAACCACTTTTCGCACTTGTGTTAGTGTTGAAAAACCACTTTTCGCACTTGTGTTGGTGCAGGAAACCACTTTTGCACTTGTATTAGTGTGGAAAAACCACTTTCCGCACTTATGTTAGTGTGGAAAAACCACTTTTCGCACTTGTGTTAGTGTTGAAAAACAACTTTTCGCACTTGTGTTAGTGTTGAAAAGCCACTTTTCGCACTTGTGTTGGTGCAGGAAACCACTTTTGCACTTGTATTAGTGTGGAAAAACCACTTTTCGCACTTGTGTTAGTGTTGAAAAACCACTTTTCGCACTTGTGTTAGTGTTGAAAAACCACTTTTCGCACTTGTGTTGGTGCAGGAAACCACTTTTGCACTTGTATTAGTGTGGAAAAAACACTTTTTGCACTTGTGATAGTGTTGAAAAACCACTTTTCGCACTTGTGTTAGTGTTGAAAAACCACTTTTCGCACTTGTGTTAGTGTTGAAAAACCACTTTCGCACTTGTGTTGGTGCAGGAAACCACTTTTGCACTTGTATTAGTGTGGAAAAAACACTTTTCGCACTTGTGTTAGTGTTGAAAAACCACTTTTCGCACTTGTGTTAGTGTTGAAAAACCACTTTTCGCACTTGTGTTCGTGTTGAAAAACCACTTTTTGCACTTGTGTTGGTGCAGGAAACCACTTTTGCACTTGTATTAGTGTGGAAAAAACACTTTTCGCACTTGTGTTAGTGTTGAAAAACCACTTTTCGCACTTGTGTTAGTGTTGAAAAGCCACTTTTCGCACTTGTGTTGGTGCAGGAAACCACTTTTGCACTTGTATTAGTGTGGAAAAACCACTTTTCGCACTTGTGTTAGTGTTGATAAACCACTTTTCGCACTTGTGTTAGTGTTGAAAAACCACTTTTCGCACTTGTGTTGGTGCAGGAAACCACTTTTGCACTTGTATTAGTGTGGAAAAAACACTTTTTGCACTTGTGATAGTGTTGAAAAACCACTTTTCGCACTTGTGTTAGTGTTGAAAAACCACTTTTCGCACTTGTGTTAGTGTTGAAAAACCACTTTCGCACTTGTGTTGGTGCAGGAAACCACTTTTGCACTTGTATTAGTGTGGAAAAAACACTTTTCGCACTTGTGTTAGTGTTGAAAAACCACTTTTCGCACTTGTGTTAGTGTTGAAAAACCACTTTTCGCACTTGTGTTGGTGCAGGAAACCACTTTTGCACTTGTATTAGTGTGGAAAAAACACTTTTCGCACTTGTGTTAGTGTTGAAAAACCACTTTTCGCACTTGTGTTAGTGTTGAAAAACCACTTTTCGCACTTGTGTTAGTGTTGAAAAACCACTTTTCGCACTTGTGTTACTGTTGAAAAACCACTTTTCGCACTTGTATTGGTGCAGGAAACCACTTTTGCACTTGTATTAGTGTGGAAAAAAACACTTTTCGCACTTGTGTTAGTGTTGAAAAACCACTTTTCACACTTGTGTTGGTGCAGGAAACCACTTTTGCACTTGTATTAGTGTGGAAAAAACACGTTTTGCACTTGTGATAGTGTTGAAAAACCACTTTTCGCACTTGTGTTAGTGTTGAAAAACCACTTTTCGCACTTGTGTTAGTGTTGAAAAACCACTTTCGCACTTGTGTTAGTGTTGAAAAATCCACTTTTCGCACTTGTGTTGGTGCAGCAAACCACTTTTGCACTTCTATTAGTGTGGAAAAAACCACTTTTCGCACTTGTGTTAGTGTTGAAAAACCACTTTTCGCACTTGTGTTAGTGTTGAAAAACCACTTTTCGCACTTGTGTTGGTGCAGGAAATCACTTTTGCACTTGTATTAGTGTGGAAAAACCACTTTTCGCACTTGTGTTAGTGTTGAAAAACCACTTTTCACACTTGTGTTAGCGTTGAAAAACCACTTTTCACACTTGTGTTGGTGCAGGAAACCACTTTTGCACTTGCATTGGTGTGGAAAAACCACTTTTCGCACTTGTGTTAGTGTTGAAAAACCACTTTTCGCACTTGTGTTAGTGTTGAAAAACCACTTTTCGCACTTGTGTTAGTGTTGAAAAACCACTTTTCGCACTTGTGTTGGTGCAGGAAATCACTTTTGCACTTGTATTAGTGTGGAAAAACCACTTTTCGCACTTGATTAGTGTGGAAAAAACACTTTTCGCACTTGTGTTAGTGTTGAAAAACCACTTTTCACACTTGTGTTGGTGCAGGAAACCACTTTTGCACTTGTATTAGTGTGGAAAAAACACGTTTTGCACTTGTGATAGTGTTGAAAAAACCACTTTTCGCACTTGTGTTAGTGTTGAAAAACCACTGTTCGCACTTGTGTTAGTGTTGAAAAACCACTTTTCGCACTTGTGTTAGTGTTGAAAAACCCACTTTTCACACTTGTGTTGGTGCAGGAAACCACTTTTGCACTTGTATTAGTGTGGAAAAAACACGTTTTGCACTTGTGATAGTGTTGAAAAACCACTTTTCGCACTTGTGTTAGTGTTGAAAAACCACTTTTCGCACTTGTCTTAGTGTTGAAAAACCACTTTCGCACTTGTGTTAGTGTTGAAAAATCCACTTTTCGCACTTGTGTTGGTGCAGCAAACCACTTTTGCACTTCTATTAGTGTGGAAAAAACCACTTTTCGCACTTGTGTTAGTGTTGAAAAACCACTTTTCGCACTTGTGTTAGTGTTGAAAAACCACTTTTCGCACTTGTGTTGGTGCAGGAAATCACTTTTGCACTTGTATTAGTGTGGAAAAACCACTTTTCGCACTTGTGTTAGTGTTGAAAAACCACTTTTCACACTTGTGTTAGCGTTGAAAAACCACTTTTCACACTTGTGTTGGTGCAGGAAACCACTTTTGCACTTGCATTGGTGTGGAAAAACCACTTTTCGCACTTGTGTTAGTGTTGAAAAACCACTTTTCGCACTTGTGTTAGTGTTGAAAAACCACTTTTCGCACTTGTGTTAGTGTTGAAAAACCACTTTTCGCACTTGTGTTGGTGCAGGAAATCACTTTTGCACTTGTATTAGTGTGGTAAAACCACTTTTCGCACTTGTGTTAGTGTTGAAAAACCACTTTTCGCACTTGTGTTAGTGTTGAAAAACCACTTTTCACACTTGTGTTGGTGCAGGAAACCACTTTTGCACTTGCATTGGTGTGGAAAAAACACGTTTTGCACTTGTGATAGTGTTGAAAAACCACTTTTTGCACTTGTGTTGGTGCAGAAAACCACTTTTGCACTTGTATTAGTGTGGAAAAAACACGTTTTGCACTTGTGATAGTGTTGAAAAACCACTTTTCGCACTTGTGTTAGTGTTGAAAAACCACTTTTTGCACTTGTGTTGGTGCAGGAAACCACTTTTGCACTTGTATTAGTGTGGAAAAAACACTTTTCGCACTTGTGTTAGTGTTGAAAAACCATTTTTCGCACTTGTGTTTGTGCAGGAAACCACTTTTGCACTTGTATTAGTGTGGAAAAAACATTTTTTGCACTTGTGATAGTGTTGAAAAACCACTTTTCGCACTTGTGTTAGTGTTGAAAAACCACTTTTCGCACTTGTGTTGGTGCAGGAAACCACTTTTGCACTTGTATTAGTGTGGAAAAACCACTTTTCGCACTTGTGTTAGTGTTGAAAAACCACTTTTCGCACTTGTGTTAGTGTTGAAAAACCACTTTTCACACTTGTGTTGGTGCAGGAAACCACTTTTGCACTTGTATTAGTGTGGAAAAAACACGTTTTGCACTTGTGATAGTGTTGAAAAACCACTTTTCGCACTTGTGTTAGTGTTGAAAAACCACTTTTCGCACTTGTGTTAGTGTTGAAAAACCACTTTTTGCACTTGTGTTGGTGCAGGAAACCACTTTTGCACTTGTATTAGTGTGGAAAAACCACTTTTCGCACTTGTGTTAGTGTTGATAAACCACTTTTCGCACTTGTGTTAGTGTTGAAAAACCACTTTTCGCACTTGTGTTGGTGCAGGAAACCACTTTTGCACTTGTATTAGTGTGGAAAAAACACTTTTTGCACTTGTGATAGTGTTGAAAAACCACTTTTCGCACTTGTGTTAGTGTTGAAAAACCACTTTTCGCACTTGTGTTAGTGTTGAAAAACCACTTTCGCACTTGTGTTGGTGCAGGAAACCACTTTTGCACTTGTATTAGTGTGGAAAAAACACTTTTCGCACTTGTGTTAGTGTTGAAAAACCACTTTTCGCACTTGTGTTAGTGTTGAAAAACCACTTTTCGCACTTGTGTTGGTGCAGGAAACCACTTTTGCACTTGTATTAGTGTGGAAAAAACACTTTTCGCACTTGTGTTAGTGTTGAAAAACCACTATTCGCACTTGTGTTAGTGTTGAAAAACCACTTTTCGCACTTGTGTTAGTGTTGAAAAACCACTTTTCGCACTTGTGTTAGTGTTGAAAAACCACTTTTCGCACTTGTATTGGTGCAGGAAACCACTTTTGCACTTGTATTAGTGTGGAAAAAAACACTTTTCGCACTTGTGTTAGTGTTGAAAAACCACTTTTCACACTTGTGTTGGTGCAGGAAACCACTTTTGCACTTGTATTAGTGTGGAAAAAACACGTTTTGCACTTGTGATAGTGTTGAAAAACCACTTTTCGCACTTGTGTTAGTGTTGAAAAACCACTTTTCGCACTTGTGTTAGTGTTGAAAAACCACTTTCGCACTTGTGTTAGTGTTGAAAAATCCACTTTTCGCACTTGTGTTGGTGCAGCAAACCACTTTTGCACTTCTATTAGTGTGGAAAAAACCACTTTTCGCACTTGTGTTAGTGTTGAAAAACCACTTTTCGCACTTGTGTTAGTGTTGAAAAACCACTTTTCGCACTTGTGTTGGTGCAGGAAATCACTTTTGCACTTGTATTAGTGTGGAAAAACCACTTTTCGCACTTGTGTTAGTGTTGAAAAACCACTTTTCACACTTGTGTTAGCGTTGAAAAACCACTTTTCACACTTGTGTTGGTGCAGGAAACCACTTTTGCACTTGCATTGGTGTGGAAAAAACACTTTTCGCACTTGTGTTAGTGTTGAAAAACCATTTTTCGCACTTGTGTTGGTGCAGGAAACCACTTTTGCACTTGTATTAGTGTGGAAAAAACACTTTTTGCACTTGTGATAGTGTTGAAAAACCACTTTTCGCACTTGTGTTAGTGTTGAAAAACCACTTTTCGCACTTGTGTTGGTGCAGGAAACCACTTTTGCACTTGTATTAGTGTGGAAAAACCACTTTTCGCACTTGTGTTAGTGTTGAAAAACCACTTTTCGCACTTGTGTTAGTGTTGAAAAACCACTTTTCACACTTGTGTTGGTGCAGGAAACCACTTTTGCACTTGTATTTGTGTGGAAAAACCACTTTTCGCACTTGTGTTAGTGTTGAAAAACCACTTTTCGCACTTGTGTTAGTGTTGAAAAACCACTTTTCGCACTTGTGTTAGTGTTGAAAAACCACTTTTCGCACTTGTGTTAGTGTTGAAAAACCACTTTTCGCACTTGTATTGGTGCAGGAAACCACTTTTGCACTTGTATTACTGTGGAAAAAACACTTTTCGCACTTGTGTTAGTGTTGAAAAACCACTTTTCACACTTGTGTTGGTGCAGGAAACCACTTTTGCACTTGTATTAGTGTGGAAAAAACACGTTTTGCACTTGTGATAGTGTTGAAAAACCACTTTTCGCACTTGTGTTAGTGTTGAAAAACCACTTTTCGCACTTGTGTTAGTGTTGAAAAACCACTTTTCGCACTTGTGTTAGTGTTGAAAAATCCACTTTTCGCACTTGTGTTGGTGCAGGAAACCACTTTTGCACTTCTATTAGTGTGGAAAAAACCACTTTTCGCACTTGTGTTAGTGTTGAAAAACCACTTTTCGCACTTGTGTTAGTGTTGAAAAACCACTTTTCGCACTTGTGTTGGTGCAGGAAATCACTTTTGCACTTGTATTAGTGTGGAAAAACCACTTTTCGCACTTGTGTTAGTGTTGAAAAACCACTTTTCGCACTTGTGTTAGTGTTGAAAAACCACTTTTCACACTTGTGTTGGTGCAGGAAACCACTTTTGCACTTGCATTGGTGTGGAAAAAACACGTTTTGCACTTGTGATAGTGTTGAAAAAACACTTTTTGCACTTGTGTTGGTGCAGAAAACCACTTTTGCACTTGTATTAGTGTGGAAAAAACACGTTTTGCACTTGTGATAGTGTTGAAAAACCACATTTCGCACTTGTGTTAGTGTTGAAAAACCACTTTTTGCACTTGTGTTGGTGCAGGAAACCACTTTTGCACTTGTATTAGTGTGGAAAAAACACTTTTCGCACTTGTGTTAGTGTTGAAAAACCATTTTTCGCACTTGTGTTGGTGCAGGAAACCACTTTTGCACTTGTATTAGTGTGGAAAAAACACTTTTTGCACTTGTGATAGTGTTGAAAAACCACTTTTCGCACTTGTGTTAGTGTTGAAAAACCACTTTTCGCACTTGTGTTGGTGCAGGAAACCACTTTTGCACTTGTATTAGTGTGGAAAAAACACGTTTTGCACTTGTGATAGTGTTGAAAAACCACTTTTCGCACTTGTGTTAGTGTTGAAAAACCACTTTTCGCAATTGTGTTAGTGTTGAAAAACCACTTTTTGCACTTGTGTTGGTGCAGGAAACCACTTTTGCACTTGTATTAGTGTGGAAAAAACACTTTTCGCACTTGTGTTAGTGTTGAAAAACCACTTTTCGCACTTGTGTTAGTGTTGAAAAGCCACTTTTCGCACTTGTGTTGGTGCAGGAAACCACTTTTGCACTTGTATTAGTGTGGAAAAACCACTTTTCGCACTTGTGTTAGTGTTGATAAACCACTTTTCGCACTTGTGTTAGTGTTGAAAAACCACTTTTCGCACTTGTGTTGGTGCAGGAAACCACTTTTGCACTTGTATTAGTGTGGAAAAAACACTTTTCGCACTTGTGTTAGTGTTGAAAAACCACTTTCGCACTTGTGTTGGTGCAGGAAACCACTTTTGCAATTGTATTAGTGTGGAAAAAACACTTTTCGCACTTGTGTTAGTGTTGAAAAACCACTTTTCGCACTTGTGTTAGTGTTGAAAAACCACTTTTCGCACTTGTGTTGGTGCAGGAAACCACTTTTGCACTTGTATTAGTGTGGAAAAAACACTTTTCGCACTTGTGTTAGTGTTGAAAAACCACTTTTCGCACTTATGTTAGTGTTGAAAAACCACTTTTCGCACTTGTGTTGGTGCAGGAAACCACTTTTGCACTTGTGTTAGTGTTGAAAAACCACTTTTCGCACTTGTGTTAGTGTTGAAAAACCACTTTTCACACTTGTGTTAGTGTTGAAAAACCACTTTTCGCACTTGTGTTAGTGTTGAAAAACCACTTTTCGCACTTGTATTGGTGCAGGAAACCACTTTTGCACTTGTATTAGTGTGGAAAAAACACTTTTCGCACTTGTGTTAGTGTTGAAAAACCACTTTTCACACTTGTGTTGGTGCAGGAAACCACTTTTGCACTTGTATTAGTGTGGAAAAAACACGTTTTGCACTTGTGATAGTGTTGAAAAACCACTTTTCGCACTTGTGTTAGTGTTGAAAAACCACTGTTCGCACTTGTGTTAGTGTTGAAAAACCACTTTTCGCACTTGTGTTAGTGTTGAAAAATCCACTTTTCGCACTTGTGTTGGTGCAGGAAACCACTTTTGCACTTCTATTAGTGTGGAAAAACCACTTTTCGCACTTGTGTTAGTGTTGAAAAACCACTTTTCGCACTTGTGTTAGTGTTGAAAACCACTTTTCACACTTGTGTTGGTGCAGAAAACCACTTTTGCACTTGTATTAGTGTGGAAAAAACACGTTTTGCACTTGTGATAGTGTTGAAAAACCACTTTTCGCACTTGTGTTAGTGTTGAAAAACCACTTTTTGCACTTGTGTTGGTGCAGGAAACCACTTTTGCTCTTGTATTAGTGTGGAAAAAACACTTTTCGCACTTGTGTTAGTGTTGAAAAACCATTTTTCGCACTTGTGTTGGTGCAGGAAACCACTTTTGCACTTGTATTAGTGTGGAAAAAACACTTTTTGCACTTGTGATAGTGTTGAAAAACCACTTTTCGCACTTGTGTTAGTGTTGAAAAACCACTTTTCGCACTTGTGTTAGTGTGGAAAAAACACTTTTTGCACTTGTGATAGTGTTGAAAAACCACTTTTCGCACTTGTGTTAGTGTTGAAAAACCACTTTTCGCACTTGTGTTAGTGTTGAAAAACCACTTTTCGCACTTGTGTTGGTTCAGGAAACCACTTTTGCACTTGTATTAGTGTGAAAAAAACACTTTTCGCACTTGTGTTAGTGTTGAAAAACCACTTTTCGCACTTGTGTTGGTGCAGGAAACCACTTTTGCACTTGTATTAGTGTGGAAAAAACACTTTTTGCACTTGTGATAGTGTTGAAAAACCACTTTTCGCACTTGTGTTAGTGTTGAAAAACCACTTTTCGCACTTGTGTTAGTGTTGAAAAACCACTGTTCGCACTTGTGTTGGTGCAGGAAACCACTTTTGCACTTGTATTTGTGTGGAAAAACCACTTTTCGCACTTGTGTTAGTGTTGAAAAACCACTTTTCGCACTTGTGTTAGTGTTGAAAAACCACTTTTCACACTTGTGTTAGTGTTGAAAAACCACTTTTCACACTTGTGTTAGTGTTGAAAAACCACTTTTCGCACTTGTATTGGTGCAGGAAACCACTTTTGCACTTGTATTAGTGTGGAAAAAAGACTTTTCGCACTTGTGTTAGTGTTGAAAAACCACTTTTCACACTTGTGTTGGTGCAGGAAACCACTTTTGCACTTGTATTAGTGTGGAAAAAACACGTTTTGCACTTGTGATAGTGTTGAAAAACCACTTTTCGCACTTGTGTTAGTGTTGAAAAACCACTTTTCGCACTTGTGTTAGTGTTGAAAAACCACTTTTCGCACTTGTGTTAGTGTTGAAAAATCCACTTTTCGCACTTGTGTTGGTGCAGGAAACCACTTTTGCACTTCTATTAGTGTGGAAAAAACCACTTTTCGCACTTGTGTTAGTGTTGAAAAACCACTTTTCGGACTTGTGTTAGTGTTGAAAACCACTTTTCACACTTGTGTTGGTGCAGAAAACCACTTTTGCACTTGTATTAGTGTGGAAAAAACACGTTTTGCACTTGTGATAGTGTTGAAAAACCACTTTTCGCACTTGTGTTAGTGTTGAAAAACCAATTTTTGCACTTGTGTTGGTGCAGGAAACCACTTTTGCACTTGTATTAGTGTGGAAAAAACACTTTTCGCACTTGTGTTAGTGTTGAAAAACCATTTTTCGCACTTGTGTTGGTGCAGGAAACCACTTTTGCACTTGTATTAGTGTGGAAAAAACACTTTTTGCACTTGTGATAGTGTTGAAAAACCACTTTTCGCACTTGTGTTAGTGTTGAAAAACCACTTTTCGCACTTGTGTTAGTGTGGAAAAAACACTTTTTGCACTTGTGATAGTGTTGAAAAACCACTTTTCGCACTTGTGTTAGTGTTGAAAAACCACTTTTCGCACTTGTGTTAGTGTTGAAAAACCACTTTTCGCACTTGTGTTGGTGCAGGAAACCACTTTTGCACTTGTATTAGTGTGAAAAAAACACTTTTCGCACTTGTGTTAGTGTTGAAAAACCACTTTTCGCACTTGTGTTGGTGCAGGAAACCACTTTTGCACTTGTATTAGTGTGGAAAAAACACTTTTTGCACTTGTGATAGTGTTGAAAAACCACTTTTCGCACTTGTGTTAGTGTTGAAAAACCACTTTTCACACTTGTGTTGGTGCAGGAAACCACTTTTGCACTTGTATTAGTGTGGAAAAACCACTTTTCGCACTTGTGTTAGTGTTGAAAAACCACTTTTCGCACTTGTGTTAGTGTTGAAAAACCACTTTTCGCACTTGTGTTAGTGTTGAAAAACCACTTTTCGCACTGTGTTAGTGTTGAAAAACCACTTTTCGCACTTGTGTTAGTGTTGAAAAACCACTTTTCGCACTTGTATTGGTGCAGGAAACCACTTTTGCACTTGTATTAGTGTGGAAAAAACACTTTTTGCACTTGTGTTAGTGTTGAAAAACCACTTTTCGCACTTGTGTTAGTGTTGAAAAACAACTTTTCGCACTTGTGTTAGTGTTGAAAAATTCACTTTTCGCACTTGTGTTGGTGTAGGAAACCACTTTTGCACTTCTATTAGTGTGGAAAAACCACTTTTCGCACTTGTGTTAGTGTTGAAAAACCACTTTTCGCACTTGTGTTAGTGTTGAAAACCACTTTTCACACTTGTGTTGGTGCAGAAAACCACTTTTGCACTTGTATTAGTGTGGAAAAAACACGTTTTGCACTTGTGATAGTGTTGAAAAACCACTTTTCGCACTTGTGTTAGTGTTGAAAAACCACTTTTTGCACTTGTGTTGGTGCAGGAAACCACTTTTGCACTTGTATTAGTGTGGAAAAAACACTTTTCGCACTTGTGTTAGTGTTGAAAAACCATTTTTCGCACTTGTGTTGGTGCAGGAAAGCACTTTTGCACTTGTATTAGTGTGGAAAAAACACTTTTTGCACTTGTGATAGTGTTGAAAAACCACTTTTCGCACTTGTGTCAGTGTTGAAAAACCACTTTTCGCACTTGTGTTGGTGCAGGAAACCACTTTTGCACTTGTGTTAGTGTGGAAAAACCACTTTCCGCACTTATGTTAGTGTTGAAAAACCACTTTTCGCACTTGTGTTAGTGTTGAAAAACAACTTTTCGCACTTGTGTTAGTGTTGAAAAGCCACTTTTCGCACTTGTGTTGGTGCAGGAAACCACTTCTGCATTTGTATTAGTGTGGAAAAAACACGTTTTGCACTTGTGATAGTGTTGAAAAACCACTTTTCGCACTTGTGTTAGTGTTGAAAAACCACTTTTCGCACTTGTGTTAGTGTTGAAGAACCACTTTTTGCACTTGTGTTGGTGCAGGAAACCACTTTTGCACTTGTATTAGTGTGGAAAAAACACTTTTCGCACTTGTGTTAGTGTTGAAAACCACTTTTTGCACTTGTGTTAGTGTTGAAAAGCCACTTTTCGCACTTGTGTTGGTGCAGGAAACCACTTTTGCACTTGTATTAGTGTGGAAAAAACACGTTTTGCACTTGTGATAGTGTTGAAAAACCACTTTTCGCACTTGTGTTAGTGTTGAAAAACCACTTTTCGCACTTGTGTTAGTGTTGAAAAACCACTTTTTGCACTTGTGTTGGTGCAGGAAACCACTGTTGCACTTGTATTAGTGTGGAAAAACACTTTTCGCACTTGTGTTAGTGTTGAAAAACCACTTTTCGCACTTGTGTTAGTGTTGAAAAGCCACTTTTCGCACTTGTGTTGGTGCAGGAAACCACTGTTGCACTTGTATTAGTGTGGAAAAAACACTTTTCGCACTTGTGATAGTGTTGAAAAACCACTTTTCGCACTTGTGTTAGTGTTGAAAAACCACTTTTCGAACTTGTGTTAGTGTTGAAAAACCACTTTTCGCACTTGTATTGGTGCAGGAAACCACTTTTGCACTTGTATTAGTGTGGAAAAAAACACTTTTCGCACTTGTGTTTGTGTTGAAAAACCACTTTTCACACTTGTGTTGGTGCAGGAAACCACTTTTGCACTTGTATTAGTGTGGAAAAAACACGTTTTGCACTTGTGATAGTGTTGAAAAACCACTTTTCGCACTTGTGTTAGTGTTGAAAAACCACTTTTCGCACTTGTGTTAGTGTTGAAAAACCACTTTCGCACTTGTGTTAGTGTTGAAAAATCCACTTTTCGCACTTGTGTTGGTGCAGCAAACCACTTTTGCACTTCTATTAGTGTGGAAAAAACCACTTTTCGCACTTGTGTTAGTGTTGAAAAACCACTTTTC
Organism: Myxine glutinosa; assembly: GCF_964187855.1. Classification (NCBI taxonomy): domain Eukaryota; kingdom Metazoa; phylum Chordata; class Myxini; order Myxiniformes; family Myxinidae; genus Myxine; species Myxine glutinosa. The sequence continues at coordinate 20,807 of NW_027617459.1, forward strand.
GCACTTGTGTTAGTGTTGAAAAACCACTTTTCGCACTTGTGTTGGTGCAGGAAATCACTTTTGCACTTGTATTAGTGTGGAAAAACCACTTTTCGCACTTGTGTTAGTGTTGAAAAACCACTTTTCACACTTGTGTTAGCGTTGAAAAACCACTTTTCACACTTGTGTTGGTGCAGGAAACCACTTTTGCACTTGCATTGGTGTGGAAAAAACACTTTTCGCACTTGTGTTAGTGTTGAAAAACCATTTTTCGCACTTGTGTTGGTGCAGGAAACCACTTTTGCACTTGTATTAGTGTGGAAAAAACACTTTTTGCACTTGTGATAGTGTTGAAAAACCACTTTTCGCACTTGTGTTAGTGTTGAAAAACCACTTTTCGCACTTGTGTTGGTGCAGGAAACCACTTTTGCACTTGTATTAGTGTGGAAAAACCACTTTTCGCACTTGTGTTAGTGTTGAAAAACCACTTTTCGCACTTGTGTTAGTGTTGAAAAACCACTTCTCACACTTGTGTTGGTGCAGGAAACCACTTTTGCACTTGTATTTGTGTGGAAAAACCACTTTTCGCACTTGTGTTAGTGTTGAAAAACCACTTTTCGCACTTGTGTTAGTGTTGAAAAACCACTTTTCGCACTTGTGTTAGTGTTGAAAAACCACTTTTCGCACTTGTGTTAGTGTTGAAAAACCACTTTTCGCACTTGTATTGGTGCAGGAAACCACTTTTGCACTTGTATTACTGTGGAAAAAACACTTTTCGCACTTGTGTTAGTGTTGAAAAACCACTTTTCACACTTGTGTTGGTGCAGGAAACCACTTTTGCACTTGTATTAGTGTGGAAAAAACACGTTTTGCACTTGTGATAGTGTTGAAAAACCACTTTTCGCACTTGTGTTAGTGTTGAAAAACCACTTTTCGCACTTGTGTTAGTGTTGAAAAACCACTTTTCGCACTTGTGTTAGTGTTGAAAAATCCACTTTTCGCACTTGTGTTGGTGCAGGAAACCACTTTTGCACTTCTATTAGTGTGGAAAAAACCACTTTTCGCACTTGTGTTAGTGTTGAAAAACCACTTTTCGCACTTGTGTTAGTGTTGAAAAACCACTTTTCGCACTTGTGTTGGTGCAGGAAATCACTTTTGCACTTGTATTAGTGTGGAAAAACCACTTTTCGCACTTGTGTTAGTGTTAAAAAACCACTTTTCGCACTTGTGTTAGTGTTGAAAAACCACTTTTCACACTTGTGTTGGTGCAGGAAACCACTTTTGCACTTGCATTGGTGTGGAAAAAACACGTTTTGCACTTGTGATAGTGTTGAAAAACCACTTTTTGCACTTGTGTTGGTGCAGAAAACCACTTTTGCACTTGTATTAGTGTGGAAAAAACACGTTTTGCACTTGTGATAGTGTTGAAAAACCACATTTCGCACTTGTGTTAGTGTTGAAAAACCACTTTTTGCACTTGTGTTGGTGCAGGAAACCACTTTTGCACTTGTATTAGTGTGGAAAAAACACTTTTCGCACTTGTGTTAGTGTTGAAAAACCATTTTTCGCACTTGTGTTGGTGCAGGAAACCACTTTTGCACTTGTATTAGTGTGGAAAAAACACTTTTTGCACTTGTGATAGTGTTGAAAAACCACTTTTCGCACTTGTGTTAGTGTTGAAAAACCACTTTTCGCACTTGTGTTGGTGCAGGAAACCACTTTTGCACTTGTATTAGTGTGGAAAAAACACGTTTTGCACTTGTGATAGTGTTGAAAAACCACTTTTCGCACTTGTGTTAGTGTTGAAAAACCACTTTTCGCACTTGTGTTAGTGTTGAAAAACCACTTTTTGCACTTGTGTTGGTGCAGGAAACCACTTTTGCACTTGTATTAGTGTGGAAAAAACACTTTTCGCACTTGTGTTAGTGTTGAAAAACCACTTTTCGCACTTGTGTTAGTGTTGAAAAGCCACTTTTCGCACTTGTGTTGGTGCAGGAAACCACTTTTGCACTTGTATTAGTGTGGAAAAACCACTTTTCGCACTTGTGTTAGTGTTGATAAACCACTTTTCGCACTTGTGTTAGTGTTGAAAAACCACTTTTCGCACTTGTGTTGGTGCAGGAAACCACTTTTGCACTTGTATTAGTGTGGAAAAAACACTTTTCGCACTTGTGTTAGTGTTGAAAAACCACTTTCGCACTTGTGTTGGTGCAGGAAACCACTTTTGCAATTGTATTAGTGTGGAAAAAACACTTTTCGCACTTGTGTTAGTGTTGAAAAACCACTTTTCGCACTTGTGTTAGTGTTGAAAAACCACTTTTCGCACTTGTGTTTGTGCAGGAAACCACTTTTGCACTTGTATTAGTGTGGAAAAAACACTTTTCGCACTTGTGTTAGTGTTGAAAAACCACTTTTCGCACTTATGTTAGTGTTGAAAAACCACTTTTCGCACTTGTGTTGGTGCAGGAAACCACTTTTGCACTTGTGTTAGTGTTGAAAAACCACTTTTCGCACTTGTGTTAGTGTTGAAAAACCACTTTTCGCACTTGTGTTAGTGTTGAAAAACCACTTTTCGCACTTGTATTGGTGCAGGAAACCACTTTTGCACTTGTATTAGTGTGGAAAAAACACTTTTCGCACTTGTGTTAGTGTTGAAAAACCACTTTTCACACTTGTGTTGGTGCAGGAAACCACTTTTGCACTTGTATTAGTGTGGAAAAAACACGTTTTGCACTTGTGATAGTGTTGAAAAACGACTTTTCGCGCTTGTGTTAGTGTTGAAAAACCACTTTTCGCACTTGTGTTAGTGTTGAAAAACCACTTTTCGCACTTGTGTTAGTGTTGAAAAATCCACTTTTCGCACTTGTGTTGGTGCAGGAAACCACTTTTGCACTTCTATTAGTGTGGAAAAAACCACTTTTCGCACTTGTGTTAGTGTTGAAAAACCACTTTTCGCACTTGTGTTAGTGTTGAAAACCACTTTTCACACTTGTGTTGGTGCAGAAAACCACTTTTGCACTTGTATTAGTGTGGAAAAAACACGTTTTGCACTTGTGATAGTGTTGAAAAACCACTTTTCGCACTTGTGTTAGTGTTGAAAAACCACTTTTTGCACTTGTGTTGGTGCAGGAAACCACTTTTGCACTTGTATTAGTGTGGAAAAAACACTTTTCGCACTTGTGTTAGTGTTGAAAAACCATTTTTCGCACTTGTGTTGGTGCAGGAAACCACTTTTGCACTTGTATTAGTGTGGAAAAAACACTTTTTGCACTTGTGATAGTGTTGAAAAACCACTTTTCGCACTTGTGTTAGTGTTGAAAAACCACTTTTCGCACTTGTGTTAGTGTGGAAAAAACACTTTTTGCACTTGTGATAGTGTTGAAAAACTACTTTTCGCACTTGTGTTAGTGTTGAAAAACCACTTTTCGCACTTGTGTTAGTGTTGAAAAACCACTTTTCGCACTTGTGTTGGTTCAGGAAACCACTTTTGCACTTGTATTAGTGTGAAAAAAACACTTTTCGCACTTGTGTTAGTGTTGAAAAACCACTTTTCGCACTTGTGTTGGTGCAGGAAACCACTTTTGCACTTGTATTAGTGTGGAAAAAACACTTTTTGCACTTGTGATAGTGTTGAAAAACCACTTTTCGCACTTGTGTTAGTGTTGAAAAACCACTTTTCGCACTTGTGTTGGTGCAGGAAACCACTTTTGCACTTGTATTAGTGTGGAAAAAACACTTTTTGCACTTGTGATAGTGTTGAAAAACCACTTTTCGCACTTGTGTTAGTGTTGAAAAACCACTTTTCGCACTTGTGTTAGTGTTGAAAAACCACTTTTCGCACTTGTGTTGGTGCAGGAAACCACTTTTGCACTTGTATTTGTGTGGAAAAACCACTTTTCGCACTTGTGTTAGTGTTGAAAAACCACTTTTCGCACTTGTGTTAGTGTTGAAAAACCACTTTTCACACTTGTGTTAGTGTTGAAAAACCACTTTTCGCACTTGTGTTAGTGTTGAAAAACCACTTTTCGCACTTGTATTGGTGCAGGAAAACCACTTTTGCACTTGTATTAGTGTGGAAAAAACACTTTTCGCACTTGTGTTAGTGTTGAAAAACCACTTTTCACACTTGTGTTGGTGCAGGAAACCACTTTTGCACTTGTATTAGTGTGGAAAAAACACGTTTTGCACTTGTGATAGTGTTGAAAAACCACTTTTCGCACTTGTGTTAGTGTTGAAAAACCACTTTTCGCACTTGTGTTAGTGTTGAAAAATCCACTTTTCGCACTTGTGTTGGTGCAGGAAAACCACTTTTGCACTTGTATTAGTGTTGAAAAACCACTTTTCGCACTTGTGTTAGTGTTGAAAAATCCACTTTTCGCACTTGTGTTGGTGCAGGAAACCACTTTTGCACTTGTATTAGTGTGGAAAAAACACTTTTCGCACTTGTGTTAGTGTTGAAAAACCACTTTTCACACTTGTGTTGGTGCAGGAAACCACTTTTGCACTTGTATTAGTGTGGAAAAAACACGTTTTGCACTTGTGATAGTGTTGAAAAACCACTTTTCGCACTTGTGTTAGTGTTGAAAAACCACTTTTCGCACTTGTGTTAGTGTTGAAAAACCACTTTTCGCACTTGTGTTAGTGTTGAAAAATCCACTTTTCGCACTTGTGTTGGTGCAGGAAACCACTTTTGCACTTCTATTAGTGTGGAAAAAACCACTTTTCGCACTTGTGTTAGTGTTGAAAAACCACTTTTCGCACTTGTGTTAGTGTTGAAAACCACTTTTCACACTTGTGTTGGTGCAGAAAACCACTTTTGCACTTGTATTAGTGTGGAAAAAACACGTTTTGCACTTGTGATAGTGTTGAAAAACCACTTTTCGCACTTGTGTTAGTGTTGAAAAACCACTTTTTGCACTTGTGTTGGTGCAGGAAACCACTTTTGCACTTGTATTAGTGTGGAAAAAACACTTTTCGCACTTGTGTTAGTGTTGAAAAACCATTTTTCGCACTTGTGTTGGTGCAGGAAACCACTTTTGCACTTGTATTAGTGTGGAAAAAACACTTTTTGCACTTGTGATAGTGTTGAAAAACCACTTTTCGCACTTGTGTTAGTGTTGAAAAACCACTTTTCGCACTTGTGTTGGTGCAGGAAACCACTTTTGCACTTGTATTAGTGTGGAAAAAACACGTTTTGCACTTGTGATAGTGTTGAAAAACCACTTTTCGCACTTGTGTTAGTGTTGAAAAACCACTTTTCGCACTTGTGTTGGTTCAGGAAACCACTTTTGCACTTGTATTAGTGTGAAAAAAACACTTTTCGCACTTGTGTTAGTGTTGAAAAACCACTTTTCGCACTTGTGTTGGTGCAGGAAACCACTTTTGCACTTGTATTAGTGTGGAAAAAACACTTTTTGCACTTGTGATAGTGTTGAAAAACCACTTTTCGCACTTGTGTTAGTGTTGAAAAACCACTTTTCGCACTTGTGTTGGTGCAGGAAACCACTTTTGCACTTGTATTAGTGTGGAAAAAACACTTTTTGCACTTGTGATAGTGTTGAAAAACCACTTTTCGCACTTGTGTTAGTGTTGAAAAACCACTTTTCGCACTTGTGTTAGTGTTGAAAAACCACTTTTCGCACTTGTGTTGGTGCAGGAAACCACTTTTGCACTTGTATTTGTGTGGAAAAACCACTTTTCGCACTTGTGTTAGTGTTGAAAAACCACTTTTCGCACTTGTGTTAGTGTTGAAAAACCACTTTTCACACTTGTGTTAGTGTTGAAAAACCACTTTTCGCACTTGTGTTAGTGTTGAAAAACCACTTTTTGCACTTGTATTGGTGCAGGAAACCACTTTTGCACTTGTATTAGTGTGGAAAAAACACTTTTCGCACTTGTGTTAGTGTTGAAAAACCACTTTTCTCACTTGTGTTGGTGCAGGAAACCACTTTTGCACTTGTATTAGTGTGGAAAAAACACGTTTTGCACTTGTGATAGTGTTGAAAAACCACTTTTCGCGCTTGTGTTAGTGTTGAAAAACCACTTTTCGCACTTGTGTTAGTGTTGAAAAACCACTTTTCGCACTTGTGTTAGTGTTGAAAAATCCACTTTTCGCACTTGTGTTGGTGCAGGAAACCACTTTTGCACTTCTATTAGTGTGGAAAAAACCACTTTTCGCACTTGTGTTATTGTTGAAAAACCACTTTTCGCACTTGTGTTAGTGTTGAAAACCACTTTTCACACTTGTGTTGGTGCAGAAAACCACTTTTGCACTTGTATTAGTGTGGAAAAAACACGTTTTGCACTTGTGATAGTGTTGAAAAACCACTTTTCGCACTTGTGTTAGTGTTGAAAAACCACTTTTTGCACTTGTGTTGGTGCAGGAAACCACTTTTGCACTTGTATTAGTGTGGAAAAAACACTTTTCACACTTGTGTTAGTGTTGAAAAACCATTTTTCGCACTTGTGTTGGTGCAGGAAACCACTTTTGCACTTGTATTAGTGTGGAAAAAACACTTTTTGCACTTGTGATAGTGTTGAAAAACCACTTTTCGCACTTGTGTTAGTGTTGAAAAACCACTTTTCGCACTTGTGTTAGTGTGGAAAAAACACTTTTTGCACTTGTGATAGTGTTGAAAAACCACTTTTCGCACTTGTGTTAGTGTTGAAAAACCACTTTTCGCACTTGTGTTAGTGTTGAAAAACCACTTTTCGCACTTGTGTTGGTTCAGGAAACCACTTTTGCACTTGTATTAGTGTGAAAAAAACACTTTTCGCACTTGTGTTAGTGTTGAAAAACCACTTTTCGCACTTGTGTTGGTGCAGGAAACCACTTTTGCACTTGTATTAGTGTGGAAAAAACACTTTTTGCACTTGTGATAGTGTTGAAAAACCACTTTTTGCACTTGTGTTAGTGTTGAAAAACCACTTTTCGCACTTGTGTTGGTGCAGGAAACCACTTTTGCACTTGTATTAGTGTGGAAAAAACACTTTTTGCACTTGTGATAGTGTTGAAAAACCACTTTTCGCACTTGTGTTAGTGTTGAAAAACCACTTTTCGCACTTGTGTTAGTGTTGAAAAACCACTTTTCGCACTTGTGTTGGTGCAGGAAACCACTTTTGCACTTGTATTTGTGTGGAAAAACCACTTTTCGCACTTGTGTTAGTGTTGAAAAATCACTTTTCGCACTTGTGTTAGTGTTGAAAAACCACTTTTCACACTTGTGTTAGTGTTGAAAAACCACTTTTCGCACTTGTGTTAGTGTTGAAAAACCACTTTTCGCACTTGTATTGGTGCAGGAAACCACTTTTGCACTTGTATTAGTGTGGAAAAACACGTTTTGCACTTGTGATAGTGTTGAAAAACCACTTTTCGCACTTGTGTTAGTGTTGAAAAACCACTTTTCGCACTTGTGTTAGTGTTGAAAAACCACTTTTCGCACTTGTGTTAGTGTTGAAAAATCCACTTTTCGCACTTGTGTTGGTGCAGGAAACCACTTTTGCACTTGTATTAGTGTGGAAAAAACACTTTTCGCACTTGTGTTAGTGTTGAAAAACCACTTTTCACACTTGTGTTGGTGCAGGAAACCACTTTTGCACTTCTATTAGTGTGGAAAAAACCACTTTTCGCACTTGTGTTAGTGTTGAAAAACCACTTTTCGCACTTGTGTTAGTGTTGAAAACCAATTTTCACACTTGTGTTGGTGCAGAAAACCACTTTTGCACTTGTATTAGTGTGGAAAAAACACGTTTTGCACTTGTGATAGTGTTGAAAAAACCACTTTTCGCACTTGTGTTAGTGTTGAAAAACCACTTTTTGCACTTGTGTTGGTGCAGGAAACCACTTTTGCACTTGTATTAGTGTGGAAAAAACACTTTTCGCACTTGTGTTAGTGTTGAAAAACCATTTTTCGCACTTGTGTTGGTGCAGGAAACCACTTTTGCACTTGTATTAGTGTGGAAAAAACACTTTTTGCACTTGTGATAGTGTTGAAAAACCACTTTTCGCACTTGTGTTAGTGTTGAAAAACCACTTTTCGCACTTGTGTTAGTGTGGAAAAAACACTTTTTGCACTTGTGATAGTGTTGAAAAACCACTTTTCGCACTTGTGTTAGTGTTGAAAAACCACTTTTCGCACTTGTGTTAGTGTTGAAAAACCACTTTTCGCACTTGTGTTGGTTCAGGAAACCACTTTTGCACTTGTATTAGTGTGAAAAAAAACACTTTTCGCACTTGTGTTAGTGTTGAAAAACCACTTTTCGCACTTGTGTTGGTGCAGGAAACCACTTTTGCACTTGTATTAGTGTGGAAAAAACACTTTTTGCACTTGTGATAGTGTTGAAAAACCACTTTTCGCACTTGTGTTAGTGTTGAAAAACCACTTTTCGCACTTGTGTTGGTGCAGGAAACAACTTTTGCACTTGTATTAGTGTGGAAAAAACACTTTTTGCACTTGTGATAGTGTTGAAAAACCACTTTTAGCACTTGTGTTAGTGTTGAAAAACCACTTTTCGCACTTGTGTTAGTGTTGAAAAACCACTTTTCGCACTTGTGTTGGTGCAGGAAACCACTTTTGCACTTGTATTTGTGTGGAAAAACCACTTTTTGCACTTGTGTTAGTGTTGAAAAACCACTTTTCGCACTTGTGTTAGTGTTGAAAAACCACTTTTCACACTTGTATTAGTATTGAAAAACCACTTTTCGCACTTGTGTTAGTGTTGAAAAACCACTTTTCGCACTTGTATTGGTGCAGGAAACCACTTTTGCACTTGTATTAGTGTGGAAAAAACACTTTTCGCACTTGTGTTAGTGTTGAAAAACCACTTTTCACACTTGTGTTGGTGCAGGAAACCACTTTTGCACTTGTATTAGTGTGGAAAAAAACACGTTTTGCACTTGTGATAGTGTTGAAAAACCACTTTTCGCGCTTGTGTTAGTGTTGAAAAACCACTTTTCGCACTTGTGTTAGTGTTGAAAAACCACTTTTCGCACTTGTGTTAGTGTTGAAAAATCCACTTTTCGCACTTGTGTTGGTGCAGGAAACCACTTTTGCACTTCTATTAGTGTGGAAAAAACCACTTTTCGCAGTTGTGTTAGTGTTGAAAAACCACTTTTCGCACTTGTGTTAGTGTTGAAAACCACTTTTCACACTTGTGTTGGTGCAGAAAACCACTTTTGCACTTGTATTAGTGTGGAAAAAACATGTTTTGCACTTGTGATAGTGTTGAAAAACCACTTTTCGCACTTGTGTTAGTGTTGAAAAACCACTTTTTGCACTTGTGTTGGTGCAGGAAACCACTTTTGCACTTGTATTAGTGTGGAAAAAACACTTTTCGCACTTGTGTTAGTGTTGAAAAACCATTTTTCGCACTTGTGTTGGTGCAGGAAACCACTTTTGCACTTGTATTAGTGTGGAAAAAACACTTTTTGCACTTGTGATAGTGTTGAAAAACCACTTTTCGCACTTGTGTTAGTGTTGAAAAACCACTTTTTGCACTTGTGTTGGTGCAGGAAACCACTTTTGCACTTCTATTAGTGTGGAAAAAACCACTTTTCGCAGTTGTGTTAGTGTTGAAAAACCACTTTTCGCACTTGTGTTAGTGTTGAAAACCACTTTTCACACTTGTGTTGGTGCAGAAAACCACTTTTGCACTTGTATTAGTGTGGAAAAAACATGTTTTGCACTTGTGATAGTGTTGAAAAACCACTTTTCGCACTTGTGTTAGTGTTGAAAAACCACTTTTTGCACTTGTGTTGGTGCAGGAAACCACTTTTGCACTTGTATTAGTGTGGAAAAAACACTTTTCGCACTTGTGTTAGTGTTGAAAAACCATTTTTCGCACTTGTGTTGGTGCAGGAAACCACTTTTGCACTTGTATTAGTGTGGAAAAAACACTTTTTGCACTTGTGATAGTGTTGAAAAACCACTTTTCGCACTTGTGTTAGTGTTGAAAAACCACTTTTCGCACTTGTGTTAGTGTGGAAAAAACACTTTTTGCACTTGTGATAGTGTTGAAAAACCACTTTTCGCACTTGTGTTAGTGTTGAAAAACCACTTTTCGCACTTGTGTTAGTGTTGAAAAACCACTTTTCGCACTTGTGTTGGTGCAGGAAACCACTTTTGCACTTGTATTAGTGTGAAAAAAACACTTTTCGCACTTGTGTTAGTGTTGAAAAACCACTTTTCGCACTTGTGTTAGTGTTGAAAAACCACTTTTTGCACTTGTGTTGGTGCAGGAAACCACTTTTGCACTTGTATTAGTGTGGAAAAAACACTTTTCGCACTTGTGTTAGTGTTGAAAAACCATTTTTCGCACTTGTGTTGGTGCAGGAAACCACTTTTGCACTTGTATTAGTGTGGAAAAAACACTTTTTGCACTTGTGATAGTGTTGAAAAACCACTTTTCGCACTTGTGTTAGTGTTGAAAAACCACTTTTCGCACTTGTGTTAGTGTGGAAAAAACACTTTTTGCACTTGTGATAGTGTTGAAAAACCACTTTTCGCACTTGTGTTAGTGTTGAAAAACCACTTTTCGCACTTGTGTTAGTGTTGAAAAACCACTTTTCGCACTTGTGTTGGTGCAGGAAACCACTTTTGCACTTGTATTAGTGTGAAAAAAACACTTTTCGCACTTGTGTTAGTGTTGAAAAACCACTTTTCGCACTTGTGTTGGTGCAGGAAACCACTTTTGCACTTGTATTAGTGTGGAAAAAACACTTTTTGCACTTGTGATAGTGTTGAAAAACCACTTTTCGCACTTGTGTTAGTGTTGAAAAACCACTTTTCGCACTTGTGTTGGTGCAGGAAACCACTTTTGCACTTGTATTAGTGTGGAAAAACCACTTTTCGCACTTGTGTTAGTGTTGAAAAACCACTTTTCGCACTTGTGTTAGTGTTGAAAAACCACTTTTCGCACTTGTGTTAGTGTTGAAAAACCACTTTTCGCACTTGTGTTAGTGTTGAAAAACCACTTTTCGCACTTGCGTTAGTGTTGAAAAACCACTTTTCGCACTTGTATTGGTGCAGGAAACCACTTTTGCACTTGTATTAGTGTGGAAAAAACACTTTTTGCACTTGTGTTAGTGTTGAAAAACCACTTTTCGCACTTGTGTTAGTGTTGAAAAACAACTTTTCGCACTTGTGTTAGTGTTGAAAAATTCACTTTTCGCACTTGTGTTGGTGCAGGAAACCACTTTTGCACTTCTATTAGTGTGGAAAAACCACTTTTCGCACTTGTGTTAGTGTTGAAAAACCACTTTTCGCACTTGTGTTAGTGTTGAAAACCACTTTTCACACTTGTGTTGGTGCAGAAAACCACTTTTGCACTTGTATTAGTGTGGAAAAAACACGTTTTGCACTTGTGATAGTGTTGAAAAACCACTTTTCGCACTTGTGTTAGTGTTGAAAAACCACTTTTTGCACTTGTGTTGGTGCAGGAAACCACTTTTGCACTTGTATTAGTGTGGAAAAAACACTTTTCGCACTTGTGTTAGTGTTGAAAAACCATTTTTCGCACTTGTGTTGGTGCAGGAAACCACTTTTGCACTTGTATTAGTGTGGAAAAAACACTTTTTGCACTTGTGATAGTGTTGAAAAACCACTTTTCGCACTTGTGTTAGTGTTGAAAAACCACTTTTCGCACTTGTGTTGGTGCAGGAAACCACTTTTGCACTTGTGTTAGTGTGGAAAAACCACTTTCCGCACTTATGTTAGTGTTGAAAAACCACTTTTCGCACTTGTGTTAGTGTTGAAAAACAACTTTTCGCACTTGTGTTAGTGTTGAAAAGCCACTTTTCGCACTTGTGTTGGTGCAGGAAACCACTTCTGCACTTGTATTAGTGTGGAAAAAACACGTTTTGCACTTGTGATAGTGTTGAAAAACCACTTTTCGCACTTGTGTTAGTGTTGAAAAACCACTTTTCGCACTTGTGTTAGTGTTGAAAAACCACTTTTTGCACTTGTGTTGGTGCAGGAAACCACTTTTGCACTTGTATTAGTGTGGAAAAAACACTTTTCGCACTTGTGTTAGTGTTGAAAACCACTTTTTGCACTTGTGTTAGTGTTGAAAAGCCACTTTTCGCACTTGTGTTGGTGCAGGAAACCACTTTTGCACTTGTATTAGTGTGGAAAAAACACGTTTTGCACTTGTGATAGTGTTGAAAAACCACTTTTCGCACTTGTGTTAGTGTTGAAAAACCACTTTTCGAACTTGTGTTAGTGTTGAAAAACCACTTTTTGCACTTGTGTTGGTGCAGGAAACCACTGTTGCACTTGTATTAGTGTGGAAAAAACACTTTTCGCACTTGTGTTAGTGTTGAAAAACCACTTTTCGCACTTGTGTTAGTGTTGAAAAGCCACTTTTCGCACTTGTGTTGGTGCAGGAAACCACTTTTGCACTTGTATTAGTGTGGAAAAACCACTTTTCGCACTTGTGTTAGTGTTGATAAACCACTTTTCGCACTTGTGTTAGTGTTGAAAAACCACTTTTCGCACTTGTGTTGGTGTTGAAAAACCACTTTTCGCACTTGTGTTAGAGTTGAAAACCACTTTTCACACTTGTGTTGGTGCAGAAAACCACTTTTGCACTTGTATTAGTGTGGAAAAAACACGTTTTGCACTTGTGATAGTGTTGAAAAACCACTTTTCGCACTTGTGTTAGTGTTGAAAAACAACTTTTTGCACTTGTGTTGGTGCAGGAAACCACTTTTGCACTTGTATTAGTGTGGAAAAAACACTTTTCGCACTTGTGTTAGTGTTGAAAAACCATTTTTCGCACTTGTGTTGGTGCAGGAAACCACTTTTGCACTTGTATTAGTGTGGAAAAAACACTTTTTGCACTTGTGATAGTGTTGAAAAACCACTTTTCGCACTTGTGTTAGTGTTGAAAAACCACTTTTCGCACTTGTGTTAGTGTGGAAAAAACACTTTTTGCACTTGTGATAGTGTTGAAAAACCACTTTTCGCACTTGTGTTAGTGTTGAAAAACCACTTTTCGCACTTGTGTTAGTGTTGAAAAACCACTTTTTGCACTTGTGTTGGTGCAGGAAACCACTTTTGCACTTGTATTAGTGTGAAAAAAACACTTTTCGCACTTGTGTTAGTGTTGAAAAACCACTTTTCGCACTTGTGTTGGTGCAGGAAACCACTTTTGCACTTGTATTAGTGTGGAAAAAACACTTTTTGCACTTGTGATAGTGTTGAAAAACCACTTTTCGCACTTGTGTTAGTGTTGAAAAACCACTTTTCGCACTTGTGTTGGTGCAGGAAACCACTTTTGCACTTGTATTAGTGTGGAAAAACCACTTTTCGCACTTGTGTTAGTGTTGAAAAACCACTTTTCGCACTTGTGTTAGTGTTGAAAAACCACTTTTCGCACTTGTGTTAGTGTTGAAAAACCACTTTTCGCACTTGTGTTAGTGTTGAAAAACCACTTTTCGCACTTGTGTTGGTGTTGAAAAACCACTTTTCGCACTTGTATTGGTGCAGGAAACCACTTTTGCACTTGTATTAGTGTGGAAAAAACACTTTTTGCACTTGTGTTAGTGTTGAAAAACCACTTTTCGCACTTGTGTTAGTGTTGAAAAACAACTTTTCGCACTTGTGTTAGTGTTGAAAAATTCACTTTTCGCACTTGTGTTGGTGCAGGAAACCACTTTTGCACTTCTATTAGTGTGGAAAAACCACTTTTCGCACTTGTGTTAGTGTTGAAAAACCACTTTTCGCACTTGTGTTAGTGTTGAAAACCACTTTTCACACTTGTGTTGGTGCAGAAAACCACTTTTGCACTTGTATTAGTGTGGAAAAAACACGTTTTGCACTTGTGATAGTGTTGAAAAACCACTTTTCGCACTTGTGTTAGTGTTGAAAAACCACTTTTTGCACTTGTGTTGGTGCAGGAAACCACTTTTGCACTTGTATTAGTGTGGAAAAAACACTTTTCGCACTTGTGTTAGTGTTGAAAAACCATTTTTCGCACTTGTGTTGGTGCAGGAAACCACTTTTGCACTTGTATTAGTGTGGAAAAAACACTTTTTGCACTTGTGATAGTGTTGAAAAACCACTTTTCGCACTTGTGTTAGTGTTGAAAAACCACTTTTCGCACTTGTGTTGGTGCAGGAAACCACTTTTGCACTTGTGTTAGTGTGGAAAAACCACTTTCCGCACTTATGTTAGTGTTGAAAAACCACTTTTCGCACTTGTGTTAGTGTTGAAAAACAACTTTTCGCACTTGTGTTAGTGTTGAAAAGCCACTTTTCGCACTTGTGTTGGTGCAGGAAACCACTTCTGCACTTGTATTAGTGTGGAAAAAACACGTTTTGCACTTGTGATAGTGTTGAAAAACCACTTTTCACACTTGTGTTAGTGTTGAAAAACCACTTTTCGCACTTGTGTTAGTGTTGAAAAACCACTTTTTGCACTTGTGTTGGTGCAGGAAACCACTTTTGCACTTGTATTAGTGTGGAAAAAACACTTTTCGCACTTGTGTTAGTGTTGAAAACCACTTTTTGCACTTGTGTTAGTGTTGAAAAGCCACTTTTCGCACTTGTGTTGGTGCAGGAAACCACTTTTGCACTTGTATTAGTGTGGAAAAAAACACGTTTTGCACTTGTGATAGTGTTGAAAAACCACTTTTCGCACTTGTGTTAGTGTTGAAAAACCACTTTTCGCACTTGTGTTAGTGTTGAAAAACCACTTTTTGCACTTGTGTTGGTGCAGGAAACCACTGTTGCACTTGTATTAGTGTGGAAAAAACACTTTTCGCACTTGTGTTAGTGTTGAAAAACCACTTTTCGCACTTGCGTTAGTGTTGAAAAGCCACTTTTCGCACTTGTGTTGGTGCAGGAAACCACTTTTGCACTTGTATTAGTGTGGAAAAACCACTTTTCGCACTTGTGTTAGTGTTGATAAACCACTTTTCGCACTTGTGTTAGTGTTGAAAAACCACTTTTCGCACTTGTGTTGGTGTTGAAAAACCACTTTTCGCACTTGTGTTAGTGTTGAAAAACCACTTTTCGCACTTGTGTTAGTGTTGAAAAACCACTTTTCGCACTTGTGTTAGTGTTGAAAAACCACTTTTCGCACTTGTGTTAGTGTTGAAAAACCACTTTTCGCACTTGTGTTAGTGTTGAAAAACCACTTTTCGCACTTGTGTTAGTGTTGAAAAACCACTTTTCGCACTTGTATTGGTGCAGGAAACCACTTTTGCACTTGTATTAGTGTGGAAAAAACACTTTTTGCACTTGTGTTAGTGTTGAAAAACCACTTTTCGCACTTGTGTTAGTGTTGAAAAACAACTTTTCGCACTTGTGTTAGTGTTGAAAAATTCACTTTTCGCACTTGTGTTGGTGCAGGAAACCACTTTTGCACTTCTATTAGTGTGGTAAAACCACTTTTCGCACTTGTGTTAGTGTTGAAAAACCACTTTTCGCACTTGTGTTAGTGTTGAAAACCACTTTTCACACTAGTGTTGGTGCAGAAAACCACTTTTGCAATTGTATTAGTGTGGAAAAAACACGTTTTGCACTTGTGATAGTGTTGAAAAACCACTTTTCGCACTTGTGTTAGTGTTGAAAAACCACTTTTTGCACTTGTGTTGGTGCAGGAAACCACTTTTGCACTTGTATTAGTGTGGAAAAAACACTTTTCGCACTTGTGTTAGTGTTGAAAAACCATTTTTCGCACTTGTGTTGGTGCAGGAAACCACTTTTGCACTTGTATTAGTGTGGAAAAAACACTTTTTGCACTTGTGATAGTGTTGAAAAACCACTTTTCGCACTTGTGTTAGTGTTGAAAAACCACTTTTCGCACTTGTGTTGGTGCAGGAAACCACTTTTGCACTTGTGTTAGTGTGGAAAAACCACTTTCCGCACTTATGTTAGTGTTGAAAAACCACTTTTCGCACTTGTGTTAGTGTTGAAAAACAACTTTTCGCACTTGTGTTAGTGTTGAAAAGCCACTTTTCGCACTTGTGTTGGTGCAGGAAACCACTTCTGCACTTGTATTAGTGTGGAAAAAACACGTTTTGCACTTGTGATAGTGTTGAAAAACCACTTTTCGCACTTGTGTTAGTGTTGAAAAACCACTTTTCGCACTTGTGTTAGTGTTGAAAAACCACTTTTTGCACTTGTGTTGGTGCAGGAAACCACTTTTGCACTTGTATTAGTGTGGAAAAAACACTTTTCGCACTTGTGTTAGTGTTGAAAACCACTTTTTGCACTTGTGTTAGTGTTGAAAAGCCACTTTTCGCACTTGTGTTGGTGCAGGAAACCACTTTTGCACTTGTATTAGTGTGGAAAAAACACGTTTTGCACTTGTGATAGTGTTTAAAAACCACTTTTCGCACTTGTGTTAGTGTTGAAAAACCACTTTTCGCACTTGTGTTAGTGTTGAAAAACCACTTTTTGCACTTGTGTTGGTGCAGGAAACCACTGTTGCACTTGTATTAGTGTGGAAAAAACACTTTTCGCACTTGTGTTAGTGTTGAAAAACCACTTTTCGCACTTGTGTTAGTGTTGAAAAGCCACTTTTCGCACTTGTGTTGGTGCAGGAAACCACTTTTGCACTTGTATTAGTGTGGAAAAACCACTTTTCGCACTTGTGTTAGTGTTGATAAACCACTTTTCGCACTTGTGTTAGTGTTGAAAAACCACTTTTCGCACTTGTGTTGGTGCAGGAAACCACTTTTGCACTTGTATTAGTGTGGAAAAAACACTTTTTGCACTTGTGATAGT
Source organism: Myxine glutinosa (assembly GCF_964187855.1). Classification (NCBI taxonomy): domain Eukaryota; kingdom Metazoa; phylum Chordata; class Myxini; order Myxiniformes; family Myxinidae; genus Myxine; species Myxine glutinosa. The sequence goes on from NW_027617459.1 coordinate 37,518, forward strand.
GTTGAAAAACCACTTTTCGCACTTGTGTTAGTGTTGAAAAACCACTTTTCGCACTTGTGTTAGTGTTGAAAAACCACTTTCGCACTTGTGTTGGTGCAGGAAACCACTTTTGCACTTGTATTAGTGTGGAAAAACCACTTTTCGCACTTGTTTTAGTGTTGAAAATCCACTTTTCGCACTTGTGTTAGTGTTGAAAAACCACTTTTCGCACTTGTGTTGGTGCAGGAAACCACTTTTGCACTTGTATTAGTGTGGAAAAAACACTTTTCGCACTTGTGTTAGTGTTGAAAAACCACTTTTCGCACTTGTGTTAGTGTTGAAAAACCACTTTTCGCACTTGTGTTGGTGCAGGAAACCACTTTTGCACTTGTATTAGTGTGGAAAAAACACTTTTTGCACTTGTGATAGTGTTGAAAAACCACTTTTCGCACTTGTGTTAGTGTTGAAAAACCACTTTTCGCACTTGTGTTAGTGTTGAAAAACCACTTTTCTCACTTGTGTTGGTGCAGGAAACCACTTTTGCACTTGTATTTGTGTGGAAAAACCACTTTTCGCACTTGTGTTAGTGTTGAAAAACCACTTTTCGCACTTGTGTTAGTGTTGAAAAACCACTTTTCGGACTTGTGTTAGTGTTGAAAAACAACTTTTCGCACTTGTGTTAGTGTTGAAAAGCCACTTTTCGCACTTGTGTTGGTGCAGGAAACCACTTTTGCACTTGTATTAGTGTGGAAAAAACACGTTTTGCACTTGTGATAGTGTTGAAAAACCACTTTTCGCACTTGTGTTAGTGTTGAAAAACCACTTTTCGCACTTGTGTTAGTGTTGAAAAACCACTTTTTGCACTTGTGTTGGTGCAGGAAACCACTTTTGCACTTGTATTAGTGTGGAAAAAACACTTTTCGCACTTGTGTTAGTGTTGAAAACCACTTTTTGCACTTGTGTTAGTGTTGAAAAGCCACTTTTCGCACTTGTGTTGGTGCAGGAAACCACTTTTGCACTTGTATTAGTGTGGAAAAAACACGTTTTGCACTTGTGATAGTGTTGAAAAACCACTTTTCGCACTTGTGTTAGTGTTGAAAAACCACTTTTCGCACTTGTGTTAGTGTTGAAAAACCACTTTTTGCACTTGTGTTGGTGCAGGAAACCACTGTTGCACTTGTATTAGTGTGGAAAAAACACTTTTCGCACTTGTGTTAGTGTTGAAAAACCACTTTTCGCACTTGTGTTAGTGTTGAAAAGCCACTTTTCGCACTTGTGTTGGTGCAGGAAACCACTTTTGCACTTGTATTAGTGTGGAAAAAACACTTTTCGCACTTGTGTTAGTGTTGATAAACCACTTTTCGCACTTGTGTTAGTGTTGAAAAACCACTTTTCGCACTTGTGTTGGTGCAGGAAACCACTTTTGCACTTGTATTAGTGTGGAAAAAACACTTTTTGCACTTGTGATAGTGTTGAAAAACCACTTTTCGCACTTGTGTTAGTGTTGAAAAACCACTTTTCGCACTTGTGTTAGTGTTGAAAAACCACTTTCGCACTTGTGTTGGTGCAGGAAACCACTTTTGCACTTGTATTAGTGTGGAAAAAACACTTTTCGCACTTGTGTTAGTGTTGGAAAACCACTTTTCGCACTTGTGTTAGTGTTGAAAAACCACTTTTCGCACTTGTGTTGGTGCAGGAAACCACTTTTGCACTTGTATTAGTGTGGAAAAAACACTTTTCACACTTGTGTTAGTGTTGAAAAACCACTTTTCGCACTTGTGTTAGTGTTGAAAAACCACTTTTCGCACTTGTGTTGGTGCAGGAAACCACTTTTGCACTTGTATTAGTGTAGAAAAAACACTTTTTGCACTTGTGATAGTGTTGAAAAACCACTTTTCGCACTTGTGTTAGTGTTGAAAAACCACTTTTCGCACTTGTGTTAGTGTTGAAAAACCACTTTTCTCACTTGTGTTGGTGCAGGAAACCACTTTTGCACTTGTATTTGTGTGGAAAAACCACTTTTCGCACTTGTGTTAGTGTTGAAAAACCACTTTTCGCACTTGTGTTAGTGTTGAAAAACCACTTTTCGCACTTGTGTTAGTGTTGAAATACCACTTTTCGCACTTGTGTTAGTGTTGAAAAACCACTTTTCGCACTTGTATTGGTGCAGGAAACCACTTTTGCACTTGTATTAGTGTGGAAAAAACACTTTTCGCACTTGTGTTAGTGTTGAAAAACCACTTTTCACACTTGTGTTTGTGCAGGAAACCACTTTTGCACTTGTATTAGTGTGGAAAAAACACGTTTTGCACTTGTGATAGTGTTGAAAAACCACTTTTCGCACTTGTGTTAGTGTTGAAAACCCACTTTTCGCACTTGTGTTAGTGTTGAAAAACCACTTTTCGCACTTGTGTTAGTGTTGAAAAATCCACTTTTCGCACTTGTGTTGGTGCAGGAAACCACTTTTGCACTTCTATTAGTGTGGAAAAAACCACTTTTCGCACTTGTGTTAGTGTTGAAAAACCACTTTTCGCACTTGTGTTAGTGTTGAAAACCACTTTTCACACTTGTGTTGGTGCAGAAAACCACTTTTGCACTTGTATTAGTGTGGAAAAAACACGTTTTGCACTTGTGATAGTGTTGAAAAACCACTTTTCGCACTTGTGTTAGTGTTGAAAACCCACTTTTCGCACTTGTGTTAGTGTTGAAAAACCACTTTTCGCACTTGTGTTAGTGTTGAAAAACCACTTTTCGCACTTGTATTGGTGCAGGAAACCACTTTTGCACTTGTATTAGTGTGGAAAAAACACTTTTTGCACTTGTGTTAGTGTTGAAAAACCACTTTTCGCACTTGTGTTAGTGTTGAAAAACAACTTTTCGCACTTGTGTTAGTGTTGAAAAATTCACTTTTCGCACTTGTGTTGGTGCAGGAAACCACTTTTGCACTTCTATTAGTGTGGTAAAACCACTTTTCGCACTTGTGTTAGTGTTGAAAAACCACTTTTCGCACTTGTGTTAGTGTTGAAAACCACTTTTCACACTTGTGTTGGTGCAGAAAACCACTTTTGCAATTGTATTAGTGTGGAAAAAACACGTTTTGCACTTGTGATAGTGTTGAAAAACCACTTTTCGCACTTGTGTTAGTGTTGAAAAACCACTTTTTGCACTTGTGTTGGTGCAGGAAACCACTTTTGCACTTGTATTAGTGTGGAAAAAACACTTTTCGCACTTGTGTTAGTGTTGAAAAACCATTTTTCGCACTTGTGTTGGTGCAGGAAACCACTTTTGCACTTGTATTAGTGTGGAAAAAACACTTTTTGCACTTGTGATAGTGTTGAAAAACCACTTTTCGCACTTGTGTTAGTGTTGAAAAACCACTTTTCGCACTTGTGTTGGTGCAGGAAACCACTTTTGCACTTGTGTTAGTGTGGAAAAACCACTTTCCGCACTTATGTTAGTGTTGAAAAACCACTTTTCGCACTTGTGTTAGTGTTGAAAAACAACTTTTCGCACTTGTGTTAGTGTTGAAAAGCCACTTTTCGCACTTGTGTTGGTGCAGGAAACCACTTCTGCACTTGTATTAGTGTGGAAAAAACACGTTTTGCACTTGTGATAGTGTTGAAAAACCACTTTTCGCACTTGTGTTAGTGTTGAAAAACCACTTTTCGCACTTGTGTTAGTGTTGAAAAGCCACTTTTCGCACTTGTGTTGGTGCAGGAAACCACTTTTGCACTTGTATTAGTGTGGAAAAAACACGTTTTGCACTTGTGATAGTGTTTAAAAACCACTTTTCGCACTTGTGTTAGTGTTGAAAAACCACTTTTCGCACTTGTGTTAGTGTTGAAAAACCACTTTTTGCACTTGTGTTGGTGCAGGAAACCACTGTTGCACTTGTATTAGTGTGGAAAAAACACTTTTCGCACTTGTGTTAGTGTTGAAAAACCACTTTTCGCACTTGTGTTAGTGTTGAAAAGCCACTTTTCGCACTTGTGTTGGTGCAGGAAACCACTTTTGCACTTGTATTAGTGTGGAAAAACCACTTTTCGCACTTGTGTTAGTGTTGATAAACCACTTTTCGCACTTGTGTTAGTGTTGAAAAACCACTTTTCGCACTTGTGTTGGTGCAGGAAACCACTTTTGCACTTGTATTAGTGTGGAAAAAACACTTTTTGCACTTGTGATAGTGTTGAAAAACCACTTTTCGCACTTGTGTTAGTGTTGAAAAACCACTTTTCGCACTTGTGTTAGTGTTGAAAAACCACTTTCGCACTTGTGTTGGTGCAGGAAACCACTTTTGCACTTGTATTAGTGTGGAAAAACCACTTTTCGCACTTGTCTTAGTGTTGAAAAACCACTTTTCGCACTTGTGTTAGTGTTGAAAAACCACTTTTCGCACTTGTGTTGGTGCAGGAAACCACTTTTGCACTTGTATTAGTGTGGAAAAAACACTTTTCGCACTTGTGTTAGTGTTGAAAAACCACTTTTCGCACTTGTGTTAGTGTTGAAAAACCACTTTTCGCACTTGTGTTGGTGCAGGAAACCACTTTTGCACTTGTATTAGTGTGGAAAAAACACTTTTTGCACTTGTGATAGTGTTGAAAAACCACTTTTCGCACTTGTGTTAGTGTTGAAAAACCACTTTTCGCACTTGTGTTAGTGTTGAAAAACCACTTTTCTCACTTGTGTTGGTGCAGGAAACCACTTTTGCACTTGTATTTGTGTGGAAAAACCACTTTTCGCACTTGTGTTAGTGTTGAAAAACCACTTTTCGCACTTGTGTTAGTGTTGAAAAACCACTTTTCGGACTTGTGTTAGTGTTGAAAAACAACTTTTCGCACTTGTGTTAGTGTTGAAAAGCCACTTTTCGCACTTGTGTTGGTGCAGGAAACCACTTTTGCACTTGTATTAGTGTGGAAAAAACACGTTTTGCACTTGTGATAGTGTTGAAAAACCACTTTTCGCACTTGTGTTAGTGTTGAAAAACCACTTTTCGCACTTGTGTTAGTGTTGAAAAACCACTTTTTGCACTTGTGTTGGTGCAGGAAACCACTTTTGCACTTGTATTAGTGTGGAAAAAACACTTTTCGCACTTGTGTTAGTGTTGAAAACCACTTTTTGCACTTGTGTTAGTGTTGAAAAGCCACTTTTCGCACTTGTGTTGGTGCAGGAAACCACTTTTGCACTTGTATTAGTGTGGAAAAAACACGTTTTGCACTTGTGATAGTGTTGAAAAACCACTTTTCGCACTTGTGTTAGTGTTGAAAAACCACTTTTCGCACTTGTGTTAGTGTTGAAAAACCACTTTTTGCACTTGTGTTGGTGCAGGAAACCACTGTTGCACTTGTATTAGTGTGGAAAAAACACTTTTCGCACTTGTGTTAGTGTTGAAAAACCACTTTTCGCACTTGTGTTAGTGTTGAAAAGCCACTTTTCGCACTTGTGTTGGTGCAGGAAACCACTTTTGCACTTGTATTAGTGTGGAAAAAACACTTTTCGCACTTGTGTTAGTGTTGATAAACCACTTTTCGCACTTGTGTTAGTGTTGAAAAACCACTTTTCGCACTTGTGTTGGTGCAGGAAACCACTTTTGCACTTGTATTAGTGTGGAAAAAACACTTTTTGCACTTGTGATAGTGTTGAAAAACCACTTTTCGCACTTGTGTTAGTGTTGAAAAACCACTTTTCGCACTTGTGTTAGTGTTGAAAAACCACTTTCGCACTTGTGTTGGTGCAGGAAACCACTTTTGCACTTGTATTAGTGTGGAAAAAACACTTTTCGCACTTGTGTTAGTGTTGAAAAACCACTTTTCGCACTTGTGTTAGTGTTGAAAAACCACTTTTCGCACTTGTGTTGGTGCAGGAAACCACTTTTGCACTTGTATTAGTGTGGAAAAAACACTTTTCACACTTGTGTTAGTGTTGAAAAACCACTTTTCGCACTTGTGTTAGTGTTGAAAAACCACTTTTCGCACTTGTGTTGGTGCAGGAAACCACTTTTGCACTTGTATTAGTGTGGAAAAAACACTTTTTGCACTTGTGATAGTGTTGAAAAACCACTTTTCGCACTTGTGTTAGTGTTGAAAAACCACTTTTCGCACTTGTGTTAGTGTTGAAAAACCACTTTTCTCACTTGTGTTGGTGCAGGAAACCACTTTTGCACTTGTATTTGTGTGGAAAAACCACTTTTCGCACTTGTGTTAGTGTTGAAAAACCACTTTTCGCACTTGTGTTAGTGTTGAAAAACCACTTTTCGCACTTGTGTTAGTGTTGAAAAACCACTTTTCGCACTTGTGTTAGTGTTGAAAAACCACTTTTCGCACTTGTATTGGTGCAGGAAACCACTTTTGCACTTGTATTAGTGTGGAAAAAACACTTTTCGCACTTGTGTTAGTGTTGAAAAACCACTTTTCACACTTGTGTTTGTGCAGGAAACCACTTTTGCACTTGTATTAGTGTGGAAAAAAACACGTTTTGGACTTGTGATAGTGTTGAAAAACCACTTTTCGCACTTGTGTTAGTGTTGAAAAACAACTTTTCGCACTTGTGTTAGTGTTGAAAAACAACTTTTCGCACTTGTGTTAGTGTTGAAAAATTCACTTTTCGCACTTGTGTTGGTGCAGGAAACCACTTTTGCACTTCTATTAGTGTGGTAAAACCACTTTTCGCACTTGTGTTAGTGTTGAAAAACCACTTTTCGCACTTGTGTTAGTGTTGAAAACCACTTTTCACACTTGTGTTGGTGCAGAAAACCACTTTTGCAATTGTATTAGTGTGGAAAAAACACGTTTTGCACTTGTGATAGTGTTGAAAAACCACTTTTCGCACTTGTGTTAGTGTTGAAAAACCACTTTTTGCACTTGTGTTGGTGCAGGAAACCACTTTTGCACTTGTATTAGTGTGGAAAAAACACTTTTCGCACTTGTGTTAGTGTTGAAAAACCACTTTTTGCACTTGTGTTGGTGCAGGAAACCACTTTTGCACTTGTATTAGTGTGGAAAAAACACTTTTCGCACTTGTGTTAGTGTTGAAAAACCATTTTTCGCACTTGTGTTGGTGCAGGAAACCACTTTTGCACTTGTATTAGTGTGGAAAAAACACTTTTTGCACTTGTGATAGTGTTGAAAAACCACTTTTCGCACTTGTGTTAGTGTTGAAAAACCACTTTTCGCACTTGTGTTGGTGCAGGAAACCACTTTTGCACTTGTGTTAGTGTGGAAAAACCACTTTCCGCACTTATGTTAGTGTTGAAAAACCACTTTTCGCACTTGTGTTAGTGTTGAAAAACAACTTTTCGCACTTGTGTTAGTGTTGAAAAGCCACTTTTCGCACTTGTGTTGGTGCAGGAAACCACTTCTGCACTTGTATTAGTGTGGAAAAAACACGTTTTGCACTTGTGATAGTGTTGAAAAACCACTTTTCGCACTTGTGTTAGTGTTGAAAAACCACTTTTCGCACTTGTGTTAGTGTTGAAAAGCCACTTTTCGCACTTGTGTTGGTGCAGGAAACCACTTTTGCACTTGTATTAGTGTGGAAAAAACACGTTTTGCACTTGTGATAGTGTTTAAAAACCACTTTTCGCACTTGTGTTAGTGTTGAAAAACCACTTTTCGCACTTGTGTTAGTGTTGAAAAACCACTTTTTGCACTTGTGTTGGTGCAGGAAACCACTGTTGCACTTGTATTAGTGTGGAAAAAACACTTTTCGCACTTGTGTTAGTGTTGAAAAACCACTTTTCGCACTTGTGTTAGTGTTGAAAAGCCACTTTTCGCACTTGTGTTGGTGCAGGAAACCACTTTTGCACTTGTATTAGTGTGGAAAAACCACTTTTCGCACTTGTGTTAGTGTTGATAAACCACTTTTCGCACTTGTGTTAGTGTTGAAAAACCACTTTTCGCACTTGTGTTGGTGCAGGAAACCACTTTTGCACTTGTATTAGTGTGGAAAAAACACTTTTTGCACTTGTGATAGTGTTGAAAAACCACTTTTCGCACTTGTGTTAGTGTTGAAAAACCACTTTTCGCACTTGTGTTAGTGTTGAAAAACCACTTTCGCACTTGTGTTGGTGCAGGAAACCACTTTTGCACTTGTATTAGTGTGGAAAAACCACTTTTCGCACTTGTCTTAGTGTTGAAAAACCACTTTTCGCACTTGTGTTAGTGTTGAAAAACCACTTTTCGCACTTGTGTTGGTGCAGGAAACCACTTTTGCACTTGTATTAGTGTGGAAAAAACACTTTTCGCACTTGTGTTAGTGTTGAAAAACCACTTTTCGCACTTGTGTTAGTGTTGAAAAACCACTTTTCGCACTTGTGTTGGTGCAGGAAACCACTTTTGCACTTGTATTAGTGTGGAAAAAACACTTTTTGCACTTGTGATAGTGTTGAAAAACCACTTTTCGCACTTGTGTTAGTGTTGAAAAACCACTTTTCGCACTTGTGTTAGTGTTGAAAAACCACTTTTCTCACTTGTGTTGGTGCAGGAAACCACTTTTGCACTTGTATTTGTGTGGAAAAACCACTTTTCGCACTTGTGTTAGTGTTGAAAAACCACTTTTCGCACTTGTGTTAGTGTTGAAAAACCACTTTTCGGACTTGTGTTAGTGTTGAAAAACAACTTTTCGCACTTGTGTTAGTGTTGAAAAGCCACTTTTCGCACTTGTGTTGGTGCAGGAAACCACTTTTGCACTTGTATTAGTGTGGAAAAAACACGTTTTGCACTTGTGATAGTGTTGAAAAACCACTTTTCGCACTTGTGTTAGTGTTGAAAAACCACTTTTCGCACTTGTGTTAGTGTTGAAAAACCACTTTTTGCACTTGTGTTGGTGCAGGAAACCACTTTTGCACTTGTATTAGTGTGGAAAAAACACTTTTCGCACTTGTGTTAGTGTTGAAAACCACTTTTTGCACTTGTGTTAGTGTTGAAAAGCCACTTTTCGCACTTGTGTTGGTGCAGGAAACCACTTTTGCACTTGTATTAGTGTGGAAAAAACACGTTTTGCACTTGTGATAGTGTTGAAAAACCACTTTTCGCACTTGTGTTAGTGTTGAAAAACCACTTTTCGCACTTGTGTTAGTGTTGAAAAACCACTTTTTGCACTTGTGTTGGTGCAGGAAACCACTGTTGCACTTGTATTAGTGTGGAAAAAACACGTTTTGCACTTGTGATAGTGTTGAAAAACCACTTTTCGCACTTGTGTTAGTGTTGAAAAACCACTTTTCGCACTTGTGTTAGTGTTGAAAAACCACTTTTCGCACTTGTGTTAGTGTTGAAAAGCCACTTTTCGCACTTGTGTTGGTGCAGGAAACCACTTTTGCACTTGTATTAGTGTGGAAAAAACACTTTTCGCACTTGTGTTAGTGTTGATAAACCACTTTTCGCACTTGTGTTAGTGTTGAAAAACCACTTTTCGCACTTGTGTTGGTGCAGGAAACCACTTTTGCACTTGTATTAGTGTGGAAAAAACACTTTTTGCACTTGTGATAGTGTTGAAAAACCACTTTTCGCACTTGTGTTAGTGTTGAAAAACCACTTTTCGCACTTGTGTTAGTGTTGAAAAACCACTTTCGCACTTGTGTTGGTGCAGGAAACCACTTTTGCACTTGTATTAGTGTGGAAAAAACACTTTTCGCACTTGTGTTAGTGTTGAAAAACCACTTTTCGCACTTGTGTTAGTGTTGAAAAACCACTTTTCGCACTTGTGTTGGTGCAGGAAACCACTTTTGCACTTGTATTAGTGTGGAAAAAACACTTTTCACACTTGTGTTAGTGTTGAAAAACCACTTTTCGCACTTGTGTTAGTGTTGAAAAACCACTTTTCGCACTTGTGTTGGTGCAGGAAACCACTTTTGCACTTGTATTAGTGTGGAAAAAACACTTTTTGCACTTGTGATAGTGTTGAAAAACCACTTTTCGCACTTGTGTTAGTGTTGAAAAACCACTTTTCGCACTTGTGTTAGTGTTGAAAAACCACTTTTCTCACTTGTGTTGGTGCAGGAAACCACTTTTGCACTTGTATTTGTGTGGAAAAACCACTTTTCGCACTTGTGTTAGTGTTGAAAAACCACTTTTCGCACTTGTGTTAGTGTTGAAAAACCACTTTTCGCACTTGTGTTAGTGTTGAAAAACCACTTTTCGCACTTGTGTTAGTGTTGAAAAACCACTTTTCGCACTTGTATTGGTGCAGGAAACCACTTTTGCACTTGTATTAGTGTGGAAAAAACACTTTTCGCACTTGTGTTAGTGTTGAAAAACCACTTTTCACACTTGTGTTTGTGCAGGAAACCACTTTTGCACTTGTATTAGTGTGGAAAAAACACGTTTTGGACTTGTGATAGTGTTGAAAAACCACTTTTCGCACTTGTGTTAGTGTTGAAAACCCACTTTTCGCACTTGTGTTAGTGTTGAAAAACCACTTTTCGCACTTGTGTTAGTGTTGAAAAATCCACTTTTCGCACTTGTGTTGGTGCAGGAAACCACTTTTGCACTTCTATTAGTGTGGAAAAAACCACTTTTCGCACTTGTGTTAGTGTTGAAAAACCACTTTTCGCACTTGTGTTAGTGTTGAAAACCACTTTTCACACTTGTGTTGGTGCAGAAAACCACTTTTGCACTTGTATTAGTGTGGAAAAAACACGTTTTGCACTTGTGATAGTGTTGAAAAACCACTTTTCGCACTTGTGTTAGTGTTGAAAAACCACTTTTTGCACTTGTGTTGGTGCAGGAAACCACTTTTGCACTTGTATTAGTGTGGAAAAAACACTTTTCGCACTTGTGTTAGTGTTGAAAAACCATTTTTCGCACTTGTGTTGGTGCAGGAAACCACTTTTGCACTTGTATTAGTGTGGAAAAAACACTTTTTGCACTTGTGATAGTGTTGAAAAACCACTTTTCGCACTTGTGTTAGTGTTGAAAAACCACTTTTCGCACTTGTGTTGGTGCAGGAAACCACTTTTGCACTTGTGTTAGTGTGGAAAAACCACTTTCCGCACTTATGTTAGTGTTGAAAAACCACTTTTCGCACTTGTGTTAGTGTTGAAAAACAACTTTTCGCACTTGTGTTAGTGTTGAAAAGCCACTTTTCGCACTTGTGTTAGTGCAGGAAACCACTTCTGCACTTGTATTAGTGTGGAAAAACCACTTTTCGCACTTGTGTTAGTGTTGAAAAACCACTTTTCGCACTTGTGTTAGTGTTGAAAAACCACTTTTTGCACTTGTGTTGGTGCAGGAAACCACTTCTGCACTTGTATTAGTGTGGAAAAAACACTTTTCGCACTTGTGTTAGTGTTGAAAACCACTTTTTGCACTTGTGTTAGTGTTGAAAAGCCACTTTTCGCACTTGTGTTGGTGAAGGAAACCACTTTTGCACTTGTATTAGTGTGGAAAAAACACGTTTTGCACTTGTGATAGTGTTGAAAAACCACTTTTCGCACTTGTGTTAGTGTTGAAAAACCACTTTTCGCACTTGTGTTAGTGTTGAAAAACCACTTTTTGCACTTGTGTTGGTGCAGGAAACCACTGTTGCACTTGTATTAGTGTGGAAAAAACACTTTTCGCACTTGTGTTAGTGTTGAAAAACCACTTTTCGCACTTGTGTTAGTGTTGAAAAGCCACTTTTCGCACTTGTGTTGGTGCAGGAAACCACTTTTGCACTTATATTAGTGTGGAAAAACCACTTTTCGCACTTGTGTTAGTGTTGATAAACCACTTTTCGCACTTGTGTTAGTGTTGAAAAACCACTTTTCGCACTTGTGTTGGTGTTGAAAAACCACTTTTCGCACTTGTGTTAGTGTTGAAAACCACTTTTCACACTTGTGTTGGTGCAGAAAACCACTTTTGCACTTGTATTAGTGTGGAAAAAACACGTTTTGCACTTGTGATAGTGTTGAAAAACCACTTTTCGCACTTGTGTTAGTGTTGAAAAACCACTTTTTGCACTTGTGTTGGTGCAGGAAACCACTTTTGCACTTGTATTAGTGTGGAAAAAACACTTTTCGCACTTGTGTTAGTGTTGAAAAACCATTTTTCGCACTTGTGTTGGTGCAGGAAACCACTTTTGCACTTGTATTAGTGTGGAAAAAACACTTTTTGCACTTGTGATAGTGTTGAAAAACCACTTTTCGCACTTGTGTTAGTGTTGAAAAACCACTTTTCGCACTTGTGTTAGTGTGGAAAAAACACTTTTTGCACTTGTGATAGTGTTGAAAAACCACTTTTCGCACTTGTGTTAGTGTTGAAAAACCACTTTTCGCACTTGTGTTAGTGTTGAAAAACCACTTTTCGCACTTGTGTTGGTGCAGGAAACCACTTTTGCACTTGTATTAGTGTGAAAAAAACACTTTTCGCACTTGTGTTAGTGTTGAAAAACCACTTTTCGTACTTGTGTTGGTGCAGGAAACCACTTTTGCACTTGTATTAGTGTGGAAAAAACACTTTTTGCACTTGTGATAGTGTTGAAAAACCACTTTTCGCACTTGTGTTAGTGTTGAAAAACCACTTTTCGCACTTGTGTTGGTGCAGGAAACCACTTTTGCACTTGTATTAGTGTGGAAAAACCACTTTTCGCACTTGTGTTAGTGTTGAAAAACCACTTTTCGCACTTGTGTTAGTGTTGAAAAACCACTTTTCGCACTTGTGTTAGTGTTGAAAAACCACTTTTCGCACTTGTGTTAGTGTTGAAAAACCACTTTTCGCACTTGTGTTAGTGTTGAAAAACCACTTTTCGCACTTGTATTGGTGCAGGAAACCACTTTTGCACTTGTATTAGTGTGGAAAAAACACTTTTTGCACTTGTGTTAGTGTTGAAAAACCACTTTTCGCACTTGTGTTAGTGTTGAAAAACAACTTTTCGCACTTGTGTTAGTGTTGAAAAATTCACTTTTCGCACTTGTGTTGGTGCAGGAAACCACTTTTGCACTTCTATTAGTGTGGAAAAACCACTTTTCGCACTTGTGTTAGTGTTGAAAAACCACTTTTCGCACTTGTGTTAGTGTTGAAAACCACTTTTCACACTTGTGTTGGTGCAGAAAACCACTTTTGCACTTGTATTAGTGTGGAAAAAACACGTTTTGCACTTGTGATAGTGTTGAAAAACCACTTTTCGCACTTGTGTTAGTGTTGAAAAACCACTTTTTGCACTTGTGTTGGTGCAGGAAACCACTTTTGCACTTGTATTAGTGTTGAAAAACCACTTTTCGCACTTGTGTTAGTGTTGAAAAACCACTTTTCGCACTTGTGTTGGTGCAGGAAACCACTTTTGCACTTGTATTAGTGTGAAAAAAACACTTTTCGCACTTGTGTTAGTGTTGAAAAACCACTTTTCGCACTTGTGTTGGTGCAGGAAACCACTTTTGCACTTGTATTAGTGTGGAAAAAACACTTTTTGCACTTGTGATAGTGTTGAAAAACCACTTTTCGCACTTGTGTTAGTGTTGAAAAACCACTTTTCGCACTTGTGTTGGTGCAGGAAACCACTTTTGCACTTGTATTAGTGTGGAAAAACCACTTTTCGCACTTGTGTTAGTGTTGAAAAACCACTTTTCGCACTTGTGTTAGTGTTGAAAAACCACTTTTCGCACTTGTGTTAGTGTTGAAAAACCACTTTTCGCACTTGTGTTAGTGTTGAAAAACCACTTTTCGCACTTGTGTTAGTGTTGAAAAACCACTTTTCGCACTTGTATTGGTGCAGGAAACCACTTTTGCACTTGTATTAGTGTGGAAAAAACACTTTTTGCACTTGTGTTAGTGTTGAAAAACCACTTTTCGCACTTGTGTTAGTGTTGAAAAATTCACTTTTCGCACTTGTGTTGGTGCAGGAAACCACTTTTGCACTTCTATTAGTGTGGAAAAACCACTTTTCGCACTTGTGTTAGTGTTGAAAAACCACTTTTCGCACTTGTGTTAGTGTTGAAAACCACTTTTCACACTTGTGTTGGTGCAGAAAACCACTTTTGCACTTGTATTAGTGTGGAAAAAACACGTTTTGCACTTGTGATAGTGTTGAAAAACCACTTTTCGCACTTGTGTTAGTGTTGAAAAACCACTTTTTGCACTTGTGTTGGTGCAGGAAACCACTTTTGCACTTGTATTAGTGTGGAAAAAACACTTTTCGCACTTGTGTTAGTGTTGAAAAACCATTTTTCGCACTTGTGTTGGTGCAGGAAACCACTTTTGCACTTGTATTAGTGTGGAAAAAACACTTTTTGCACTTGTGATAATGTTGAAAAACCACTTTTCGCACTTGTGTTAGTGTTGAAAAACCACTTTTCGCACTTGTGTTGGTGCAGGAAACCACTTTTGCACTTGTGTTAGTGTGGAAAAACCACTTGCCGCACTTATGTTAGTGTTGAAAAACCACTTTTCGCACTTGTGTTAGTGTTGAAAAACAACTTTTCGCACTTGTGTTAGTGTTGAAAAGCCACTTTTCGCACTTGTGTTGGTGCAGGAAACCACTTCTGCACTTGTATTAGTGTGGAAAAAACACGTTTTGCACTTGTGATAGTGTTGAAAAACCACTTTTCGCACTTGTGTTAGTGTTGAAAAACCACTTTTCGCACTTGTGTTAGTGTTGAAAAACCACTTTTTGCACTTGTGTTGGTGCAGGAAACCACTTTTGCACTTGTATTAGTGTGGAAAAAACACGTTTTGCACTTGTGATAGTGTTGAAAAACCACTTTTCGCACTTGTGTTAGTGTTGAAAAACCACTTTTCGCACTTGTGTTAGTGTTGAAAAACCACTTTTTGCACTTGTGTTGGTGCAGGAAACCACTGTTGCACTTGTATTAGTGTGGAAAAAACACTTTTCGCACTTGTGTTAGTGTTGAAAAACCACTTTTCGCACTTGTGTTAGTGTTGAAAAGCCACTTTTCGCACTTGTGTAGGTGCAGGAAACCACTTTTGCACTTGTATTAGTGTGGAAAAACCACTTTTCGCACTTGTGTTAGTGTTGATAAACCACTTTTCGCACTTGTGTTAGTGTTGAAAAACCACTTTTCGCACTTGTGTTGGTGTTGAAAAACCACTTTTCGCACTTGTGTTAGTGTTGAAAAACCACTTTTCGCACTTGTGTTAGTGTTGAAAAACCACTTTTCGCACTTGTGTTAGTGTTGAAAAACCACTTTTCGCACTTGTGTTAGTGTTGAAAAACCACTTTTCGCACTTGTGTTAGTGTTGAAAAACCACTTTTCGCACTTGTATTGGTGCAGGAAACCACTTTTGCACTTGTATTAGTGTGGAAAAAACACTTTTTGCACTTGTGTTAGTGTTGAAAAACCACTTTTCGCACTTGTGTTAGTGTTGAAAAACAACTTTTCGCACTTGTGTTAGTGTTGAAAAATTCACTTTTCGCACTTGTGTTGGTGCAGGAAACCACTTTTGCACTTCTATTAGTGTGGCAAAACCACTTTTCGCACTTGTGTTAGTGTTGAAAAACCACTTTTCGCACTTGTGTTAGTGTTGAAAACCACTTTTCACACTTGTGTTGGTGCAGAAAACCACTTTTGCACTTGTATTAGTGTGGAAAAAACACGTTTTGCACTTGTGATAGTGTTGAAAAACCACTTTTCGCACTTGTGTTAGTGTTGAAAAACCACTTTTTGCACTTGTGTTGGTGCAGGAAACCACTTTTGCACTTGTATTAGTGTGGAAAAAACACTTTTCGCACTTGTGTTAGTGTTGAAAAACCATTTTTCGCACTTGTGTTGGTGCAGGAAACCACTTTTGCACTTGTATTAGTGTGGAAAAAACACTTTTTGCACTTGTGATAGTGTTGAAAAACCACTTTTCGCACTTGTGTTAGTGTTGAAAAACCACTTTTCGCACTTGTGTTAGTGTGGAAAAAACACTTTTTGCACTTGTGATAGTGTTGAAAAACCACTTTTCGCACTTGTGTTAGTGTTGAAAAACCACTTTTCGCACTTGTGTTAGTGTTGAAAAACCACTTTTCGCACTTGTGTTGGTGCAGGAAACCACTTTTGCACTTGTATTAGTGTGAAAAAAACACTTTTCGCACTTGTGTTAGTGTTGAAAAACCACTTTTCGCACTTGTGTTGGTGCAGGAAACCACTTTTGCACTTGTATTAGTGTGGAAAAAACACTTTTTGCACTTGTGATAGTGTTGAAAAACCACTTTTCGCACTTGTGTTAGTGTTGAAAAACCACTTTTCGCACTTGTGTTGGTGCAGGAAACCACTTTTGCACTTGTATTAGTGTGGAAAAACCACTTTTCGCACTTGTGTTAGTGTTGAAAAACCACTTTTCGCACTTGTGTTAGTGTTGAAAAACCACTTTTCGCACTTGTGTTAGTGTTGAAAAACCACTTTTCGCACTTGTGTTAGTGTTGAAAAACCACTTTTCGCACTTGTGTTAGTGTTGAAAAACCACTTTTCGCACTTGTATTGGTGCAGGAAACCACTTTTGCACTTGTATTAGTGTGGAAAAAACACTTTTTGCACTTGTGTTAGTGTTGAAAAACCACTTTTCGCACTTGTGTTAGTGTTGAAAAACAACTTTTCGCACTTGTGTTAGTGTTGAAAAATTCACTTTTCGCACTTGTGTTGGTGCAGGAAACCACTTTTGCACTTCTATTAGTGTGGAAAAACCACTTTTCGCACTTGTGTTAGTGTTGAAAAACCACTTTTCGCACTTGTGTTAGTGTTGAAAACCACTTTTCACACTTGTGTTGGTGCAGAACACCACTTTTGCACTTGTATTAGTGTGGAAAAAACACGTTTTGCACTTGTGATAGTGTTGAAAAACCACTTTTCGCACTTGTGTTAGTGTTGAAAAACCACTTTTTGCACTTGTGTTGGTGCAGGAAACCACTTTTGCACTTGTATTAGTGTGGAAAAAACACTTTTCGCACTTGTGTTAGTGTTGAAAAACCATTTTTCGCACTTGTGTTGGTGCAGGAAACCACTTTTGCACTTGTATTAGTGTGGAAAAAACACTTTTTGCACTTGTGATAGTGTTGAAAAACCACTTTTCGCACTTGTGTTAGTGTTGAAAAACCACTTTTCGCACTTGTGTTGGTGCAGGAAACCACTTTTGCACTTGTGTTAGTGTGGAAAAAGCACTTTCCGCACTTATGTTAGTGTTGAAAAACCACTTTTCGCACTTGTGTTAGTGTTGAAAAACAACTTTTCGCACTTGTGTTAGTGTTGAAAAGCCACTTTTCGCACTTGTGTTGGTGCAGGAAACCACTTCTGCACTTGTATTAGTGTGGAAAAAACACGTTTTGCACTTGTGATAGTGTTGAAAAACCACTTTTCGCACTTGTGTTAGTGTTGAAAAACCACTTTTCGCACTTGTGTTAGTGTTGAAAAACCACTTTTTGCACTTGTGTTGGTGCAGGAAACCACTTTTGCACTTGTATTAGTGTGGAAAAAACACTTTTCGCACTTGTGTTAGTGTTGAAAACCACTTTTTGCACTTGTGTTAGTGTTGAAAAGCCACTTTTCGCACTTGTGTTGGTGCAGGAAACCACTTTTGCACTTGTATTAGTGTGGAAAAAACACGTTTTGCACTTGTGATAGTGTTGAAAAACCACTTTTCGCACTTGTGTTAGTGTTGAAAAACCACTTTTCGCACTTGTGTTAGTGTTGAAAAACCACTTTTTGCACTTGTGTTGGTGCAGGAAACCACTGTTGCACTTGTATTAGTGTGGAAAAAACACTTTTCGCACTTGTGTTAGTGTTGAAAAACCACTTTTCGCACTTGTGTTAGTGTTGAAAAGCCACTTTTCGCACTTGTGTAGGTGCAGGAAACCACTTTTGCACTTGTATTAGTGTGGAAAAACCACTTTTCGCACTTGTGTTAGTGTTGATAAACCACTTTTCGCACTTGTGTTAGTGTTGAAAAACCACTTTTCGCACTTGTGTTGGTGTTGAAAAACCACTTTTCGCACTTGTGTTAGTGTTGAAAAACCACTTTTCGCACTTGTGTTAGTGTTGAAAAACCACTTTTCGCACTTGTGTTAGTGTTGAAAAACCACTTTTCGCACTTGTGTTAGTGTTGAAAAACCACTTTTCGCACTTGTGTTAGTGTTGAAAAACCACTTTTCGCACTTGTGTTAGTGTTGAAAAACCACTTTTCGCACTTGTATTGGTGCAGGAAACCACTTTTGCACTTGTATTAGTGTGGAAAAAACACTTTTTGCACTTGTGTTAGTGTTGAAAAACCACTTTTCGCACTTGTGTTAGTGTTGAAAAACAACTTTTCGCACTTGTGTTAGTGTTGAAAAATTCACTTTTCGCACTTGTGTTGGTGCAGGAAACCACTTTTGCACTTCTATTAGTGTGGCAAAACCACTTTTCGCACTTGTGTTAGTGTTGAAAAACCACTTTTCGCACTTGTGTTAGTGTTGAAAACCACTTTTCACACTTGTGTTGGTGCAGAAAACCACTTTTGCAATTGTATTAGTGTGGAAAAAACACGTTTTGCACTTGTGATAGTGTTGAAAAACCACTTTTCGCACTTGTGTTAGTGTTGAAAAACCACTTTTTGCACTTGTGTTGGTGCAGGAAACCACTTTTGCACTTGTATTAGTGTGGAAAAAACACTTTTCGCACTTGTGTTAGTGTTGAAAAACCATTTTTCGCACTTGTGTTGGTGCAGGAAACCACTTTTGCACTTGTATTAGTGTGGAAAAAACACTTTTTGCACTTGTGATAGTGTTGAAAAACCACTTTTCGCACTTGTGTTAGTGTTGAAAAACCACTTTTCGCACTTGTGTTGGTGCAGGTAACCACTTTTGCACTTGTGTTAGTGTGGAAAAACCACTTTCCGCACTTATGTTAGTGTTGAAAAACCACTTTTCGCACTTGTGTTAGTGTTGAAAAACAACTTTTCGCACTTGTGTTAGTGTTGAAAAGCCACTTTTCGCACTTGTGTTGGTGCAGGAAACCACTTCTGCACTTGTATTAGTGTGGAAAAAACACGTTTTGCACTTGTGATAGTGTTGAAAAACCACTTTTCGCACTTGTGTTAGTGTTGAAAAACCACTTTTCGCACTTGTGTTAGTGTTGAAAAACCACTTTTTGCACTTGTGTTGGTGCAGGAAACCACTTTTGCACTTGTATTAGTGTGGAAAAAACACTTTTCGCACTTGTGTTAGTGTTGAAAACCACTTTTTGCACTTGTGTTAGTGTTGAAAAGCCACTTTTCGCACTTGTGTTGGTGCAGGAAACCACTTTTGCACTTGTATTAGTGTGGAAAAAACACGTTTTGCACTTGTGATAGTGTTGAAAAACCACTTTTCGCACTTGTGTTAGTGTTGAAAAACCACTTTTCGCACTTGTGTTAGTGTTGAAAAACCACTTTTTGCACTTGTGTTGGTGCAGGAAACCACTGTTGCACTTGGATTAGTGTGGAAAAAACACTTTTCGCACTTGTGTTAGTGTTGAAAAACCACTTTTCGCACTTGTGTTAGTGTTGAAAAGCCACTTTTCGCACTTGTGTTGGTGCAGGAAACCACTTTTGCACTTGTATTAGTGTGGAAAAACCACTTTTCGCACTTGTGTTAGTGTTGATAAACCACTTTTCGCACTTGTGTTAGTGTTGAAAAACCACTTTTCGCACTTGTGTTGGTGCAGGAAACCACTTTTGCACTTGTATTAGTGTGGAAAAAACACTTTTTGCACTTGTGATAGTGTTGAAAAACCACTTTTCGCACTTGTGTTAGTGTTGAAAAACCACTTTTCGCACTTGTGTTAGTGTTGAAAAACCACTTTCACACTTGTGTTGGTGCAGGAAACCACTTTTGCACTTGTATTAGTGTGGAAAAACCACTTTTCGCACTTGTCTTAGTGTTGAAAAACCACTTTTCGCACTTGTGTTAGTGTTGAAAAACCACTTTTCGCACTTGTGTTGGTGCAGGAAACCACTTTTGCACTTGTATTAGTGTGGAAAAAACACTTTTCGCACTTGTGTTAGTGTTGAAAAACCACTTTTCGCACTTGTGTTAGTGTTGAAAAACCACTTTTCGCACTTATGTTGGTGCAGGAAACCACTTTTGCACTTGTATTAGTGTGGAAAAAACACTTTTTGCACTTGTGATAGTGTTGAAAAACCACTTTTCGCACTTGTGTTAGTGTTGAAAAACCACTTTTCGCACTTGTGTTAGTGTTGAAAAACCACTTTTCTCACTTGTGTTGGTGCAGGAAACCACTTTTGCACTTGTATTTGTGTGGAAAAACCACTTTTCGCACTTGTGTTAGTGTTGAAAAACCACTTTTCGCACTTGTGTTAGTGTTGAAAAACCACTTTTCGGACTTGTGTTAGTGTTGAAAAACAACTTTTCGCACTTGTGTTAGTGTTGAAAAGCCACTTTTCGCACTTGTGTTGGTGCAGGAAACCACTTTTGCACTTGTATTAGTGTGGAAAAAACACGTTTTGCACTTGTGATAGTGTTGAAAAACCACTTTTCGCACTTGTGTTAGTGTTGAAAAACCACTTTTCGCACTTGTGTTAGTGTTGAAAAACCACTTTTTGCACTTGTGTTGGTGCAGGAAACCACTTTTGCACTTGTATTAGTGTGGAAAAAACACTTTTCGCACTTGTGTTAGTGTTGAAAACCACTTTTTGCACTTGTGTTAGTGTTGAAAAGCCACTTTTCGCACTTGTGTTGGTGCAGGAAACCACTTTTGCACTTGTATTAGTGTGGAAAAAACACGTTTTGCACTTGTGATAGTGTTGAAAAACCACTTTTCGCACTTGTGTTAGTGTTGAAAAACCACTTTTCGCACTTGTGTTAGTGTTGAAAAACCACTTTTTGCACTTGTGTTGGTGCAGGAAACCACTGTTGCACTTGTATTAGTGTGGAAAAAACACTTTTCGCACTTGTGTTAGTGTTGAAAAACCACTTTTCGCACTTGTGTTAGTGTTGAAAAGCCACTTTTCGCACTTGTGTTGGTGCAGGAAACCACTTTTGCACTTGTATTAGTGTGGAAAAACCACTTTTCGCACTTGTGTTAGTGTTGATAAACCACTTTTCGCACTTGTGTTAGTGTTGAAAAACCACTTTTCGCACTTGTGTTGGTGCAGGAAACCACTTTTGCACTTGTATTAGTGTGGAAAAAACACTTTTTGCACTTGTGATAGTGTTGAAAAACCACTTTTCGCACTTGTGTTAGTGTTGAAAAACCACTTTTCGCACTTGTGTTAGTGTTGAAAAACCACTTTCGCACTTGTGTTGGTGCAGGAAACCACTTTTGCACTTGTATTAGTGTGGAAAAAACACTTTTCGCACTTGTGTTAGTGTTGAAAAACCACTTTTCGCACTTGTGTTAGTGTTGAAAAACCACTTTTCGCACTTGTGTTGGTGCAGGAAACCACTTTTGCACTTGTATTAGTGTGGAAAAAACACTTTTCACACTTGTGTTAGTGTTGAAAAACCACTTTTCGCACTTGTGTTAGTGTTGAAAAACCACTTTTCGCACTTGTGTTGGTGCAGGAAACCACTTTTGCACTTGTATTAGTGTGGAAAAAACACTTTTTGCACTTGTGATAGTGTTGAAAAACCACTTTTCGCACTTGTGTTAGTGTTGAAAAACCACTTTTCGCACTTGTGTTAGTGTTGAAAAACCACTTTTCTCACTTGTGTTGGTGCAGGAAACCACTTTTGCACTTGTATTTGTGTGGAAAAAACACTTTTCGCACTTGTGTTAGTGTTGAAAAACCACTTTTCGCACTTGTGTTAGTGTTGAAAAGCCACTTTTCGCACTTGTGTTGGTGCAGGAAACCACTTTTGCACTTGTATTAGTGTGGAAAAACCACTTTTCGCACTTGTGTTAGTGTTGATAAACCACTTTTCGCACTTGTGTTAGTGTTGAAAAACCACTTTTCGCACTTGTGTTGGTGCAGGAAACCACTTTTGCACTTGTATTAGTGTGGAAAAAACACTTTTTGCACTTGTGATAGTGTTGAAAAACCACTTTTCGCACTTGTGTTAGTGTTGAAAAACCACTTTTCGCACTTGTGTTAGTGTTGAAAAACCACTTTCGCACTTGTGTTGGTGCAGGAAACCACTTTTGCACTTGTATTAGTGTGGAAAAACCACTTTTCGCACTTGTCTTAGTGTTGAAAAACCACTTTTCGCACTTGTGTTAGTGTTGAAAAACCACTTTTCGCACTTGTGTTGGTGCAGGAAACCACTTTTGCACTTGTATTAGTGTGGAAAAAACACTTTTCGCACTTGTGTTAGTGTTGAAAAACCACTTTTCGCACTTGTGTTAGTGTTGAAAAACCACTTTTCGCACTTATGTTGGTGCAGGAAACCACTTTTGCACTTGTATTAGTGTGGAAAAAACACTTTTTGCACTTGTGATAGTGTTGAAAAACCACTTTTCGCACTTGTGTTAGTGTTGAAAAACCACTTTTCGCACTTGTGTTAGTGTTGAAAAACCACTTTTCTCACTTGTGTTGGTGCAGGAAACCACTTTTGCACTTGTATTTGTGTGGAAAAACCACTTTTCGCACTTGTGTTAGTGTTGAAAAACCACTTTTCGCACTTGTGTTAGTGTTGAAAAACCACTTTTCGGACTTGTGTTAGTGTTGAAAAACAACTTTTCGCACTTGTGTTAGTGTTGAAAAGCCACTTTTCGCACTTGTGTTGGTGCAGGAAACCACTTTTGCACTTGTATTAGTGTGGAAAAAACACGTTTTGCACTTGTGATAGTGTTGAAAAACCACTTTTCGCACTTGTGTTAGTGTTGAAAAACCACTTTTCGCACTTGTGTTAGTGTTGAAAAACCACTTTTTGCACTTATGTTGGTGCAGGAAACCACTTTTGCACTTGTATTAGTGTGGAAAAAACACTTTTCGCACTTGTGTTAGTGTTGAAAACCACTTTTTGCACTTGTGTTAGTGTTGAAAAGCCACTTTTCGCACTTGTGTTGGTGCAGGAAACCACTTTTGCACTTGTATTAGTGTGGAAAAAACACGTTTTGCACTTGTGATAGTGTTGAAAAACCACTTTTCGCACTTGTGTTAGTGTTGAAAAACCACTTTTCGCACTTGTGTTAGTGTTGAAAAACCACTTTTTGCACTTGTGTTGGTGCAGGAAACCACTGTTGCACTTGTATTAGTGTGGAAAAAACACTTTTCGCACTTGTGTTAGTGTTGAAAAACCACTTTTCGCACTTGTGTTAGTGTTGAAAAGCCACTTTTCGCACTTGTGTTGGTGCAGGAAACCACTTTTGCACTTGTATTAGTGTGGAAAAACCACTTTTCGCACTTGTGTTAGTGTTGATAAACCACTTTTCGCACTTGTGTTAGTGTTGAAAAACCACTTTTCGCACTTGTGTTGGTGCAGGAAACCACTTTTGCACTTGTATTAGTGTGGAAAAAACACTTTTTGCACTTGTGATAGTGTTGAAAAACCACTTTTCGCACTTGTGTTAGTGTTGAAAAACCACTTTTCGCACTTGTGTTAGTGTTGAAAAACCACTTTCGCACTTGTGTTGGTGCAGGAAACCACTTTTGCACTTGTATTAGTGTGGAAAAAACACTTTTCGCACTTGTGTTAGTGTTGAAAAACCACTTTTCGCACTTGTGTTAGTGTTGAAAAACCACTTTTCGCACTTGTGTTGGTGCAGGAAACCACTTTTGCACTTGTATTAGTGTGGAAAAAACACTTTTCACACTTGTGTTAGTGTTGAAAAACCACTTTTCGCACTTGTGTTAGTGTTGAAAAACCACTTTTCGCACTTGTGTTGGTGCAGGAAACCACTTTTGCACTTGTATTAGTGTGGAAAAAACACTTTTTGCACTTGTGATAGTGTTGAAAAACCACTTTTCGCACTTGTGTTAGTGTTGAAAAACCACTTTTCGCACTTGTGTTAGTGTTGAAAAACCACTTTTCTCACTTGTGTTGGTGCAGGAAACCACTTTTGCACTTGTATTTGTGTGGAAAAACCACTTTTCGCACTTGTGTTAGTGTTGAAAAACCACTTTTCGCACTTGTGTTAGTGTTGAAAAACCACTTTTCGCACTTGTGTTAGTGTTGAAAAACCACTTTTCGCACTTGTGTTAGTGTTGAAAAACCACTTTTCGCACTTGTATTGGTGCAGGAAACCACTTTTGCACTTGTATTAGTGTGGAAAAAACACTTTTTGCACTTGTGTTAGTGTTGAAAAACCACTTTTCACACTTGTGTTTGTGCAGGAAACCACTTTTGCACTTGTATTAGTGTGGAAAAAACACGTTTTGCACTAGTGATAGTGTTGAAAAACCACTTTTCGCACTTGTGTTAGTGTTGAAAACCCACTTTTCGCACTTGTGTTAGTGTTGAAAAACCACTTTTCGCACTTGTGTTGGTGCAGGAAACCACTTTTGCACTTGTATTAGTGTGGAAAAAACACGTTTTGCACTTGTGATAGTGTTGAAAAACCACTTTTCGCACTTGTGTTAGTGTTGAAAAACCACTTTTTGCACTTGTGTTGGTGCAGGAAACCACTTTTGCACTTGTATTAGTGTGGAAAAAACACTTTTCGCACTTGTGTTAGTGTTGAAAAACCATTTTTCGCACTTGTGTTGGTGCAGGAAACCACTTTTGCACTTGTATTAGTGTGGAAAAAACACTTTTTGCACTTGTGATAGTGTTGAAAAACCACTTTTCGCACTTGTGTTAGTGTTGAAAAACCACTTTTCGCACTTGTGTTGGTGCAGGAAACCACTTTTGCACTTGTGTTAGTGTGGAAAAACCACTTTCCGCACTTATGTTAGTGTTGAAAAACCACTTTTCGCACTTGTGTTAGTGTTGAAAAACAACTTTTCGCACTTGTGTTAGTGTTGAAAAGCCACTTTTCGCACTTGTGTTAGTGCAGGAAACCACTTCTGCACTTGTATTAGTGTGGAAAAAACACGTTTTGCACTTGTGATAGTGTTGAAAAACCACTTTTCGCACTTGTGTTAGTGTTGAAAAACCACTTTTCGCACTTGTGTTAGTGTTGAAAAACCACTTTTTGCACTTGTGTTGGTGCAGGAAACCACTTTTGCACTTGTATTAGTGTGGAAAAAACACTTTTCGCACTTGTGTTAGTGTTGAAAACCACTTTTTGCACTTGTGTTAGTGTTGAAAAGCCACTTTTCGCACTTGTGTTGGTGCAGGAAACCACTTTTGCACTTGTATTAGTGTGGAAAAAACACGTTTTGCACTTGTGATAGTGTTGAAAAACCACTTTTCGCACTTGTGTTAGTGTTGAAAAACCACTTTTCGCACTTGTGTTAGTGTTGAAAAACCACTTTTTGCACTTGTGTTGGTGCAGGAAACCACTGTTGCACTTGTATTAGTGTGGAAAAAACACTTTTCGCACTTGTGTTAGTGTTGAAAAACCACTTTTCGCACTTGTGTTAGTGTTGAAAAGCCACTTTTCGCACTTGTGTTGGTGCAGGAAACCACTTTTGCACTTGTATTAGTGTGGAAAAACCACTTTTTGCACTTGTGTTAGTGTTGATAAACCACTTTTCGCACTTGTGTTAGTGTTGAAAAACCACTTTTCGCACTTGTGTTGGTGTTGAAAAACCACTTTTCGCACTTGTGTTAGTGTTGAAAACCACTTTTCACACTTGTGTTGGTGCAGAAAACCACTTTTGCACTTGTATTAGTGTGGAAAAAACACGTTTTGCACTTGTGATAGTGTTGAAAAACCACTTTTCGCACTTGTGTTAGTGTTGAAAAACCACTTTTTGCACTTGTGTTGGTGCAGGAAACCACTTTTGCACTTGTATTAGTGTGGAAAAAACACTTTTCGCACTTGTGTTAGTGTTGAAAAACCATTTTTCGCACTTGTGTTGGTGCAGGAAACCACTTTTGCACTTGTATTAGTGTGGAAAAAACACTTTTTGCACTTGTGATAGTGTTGAAAAACCACTTTTCGCACTTGTGTTAGTGTTGAAAAACCACTTTTCGCACTTGTGTTAGTGTGGAAAAAACACTTTTTGCACTTGTGATAGTGTTGAAAAACCACTTTTCGCACTTGTGTTAGTGTTGAAAAACCACTTTTCGCACTTGTGTTAGTGTTGAAAAACCACTTTTCGCACTTGTGTTGGTGCAGGAAACCACTTTTGCACTTGTATTAGTGTGAAAAAAACACTTTTCGCACTTGTGTTAGTGTTGAAAAACCACTTTTCGCACTTGTGTTGGTGCAGGAAACCACTTTTGCACTTGTATTAGTGTGGAAAAAACACTTTTTGCACTTGTGATAGTGTTGAAAAACCACTTTTCGCACTTGTGTTGGTGCAGGAAACCACTTTTGCACTTGTATTAGTGTGAAAAAAACACTTTTCGCACTTGTGTTAGTGTTGAAAAACCACTTTTCGCACTTGTGTTGGTGCAGGAAACCACTTTTGCACTTGTGTTAGTGTTGAAAAACCACTTTTCGCACTTGTGTTAGTGTTGAAAAACCACTTTTTGCACTTGTGTTGGTGCAGGAAACCACTTTTGCACTTGTATTAGTGTGGAAAAAACACTTTTCGCACTTGTGTTAGTGTTGAAAACCACTTTTTGCACTTGTGTTAGTGTTGAAAAGCCACTTTTCGCACTTGTGTTGGTGCAGGAAACCACTTTTGCA
The DNA here is from genome assembly GCF_964187855.1 of Myxine glutinosa. Lineage (NCBI taxonomy): Eukaryota > Metazoa > Chordata > Myxini > Myxiniformes > Myxinidae > Myxine > Myxine glutinosa. The sequence goes on from NW_027617459.1 coordinate 64,060, forward strand.
CTTGTATTAGTGTGGAAAAAACACGTTTTGTACTTGTGATAGTGTTGAAAAACCACTTTTCGCACTTGTGTTAGTGTTGAAAAACCACTTTTCGCACTTGTGTTAGTGTTGAAAAACCACTTTTTGCACTTGTGTTGGTGCAGGAAACCACTGTTGCACTTGGATTAGTGTGGAAAAAACACTTTTCGCACTTGTGTTAGTGTTGAAAAACCACTTTTCGCACTTGTGTTAGTGTTGAAAAGCCACTTTTCGCACTTGTGTTGGTGCAGGAAACCACTTTTGCACTTGTATTAGTGTGGAAAAACCACTTTTCGCACTTGTGTTAGTGTTGATAAACCACTTTTCGCACTTGTGTTAGTGTTGAAAAACCACTTTTTGCACTTGTGTTGGTGCAGGAAACCACTTTTGCACTTGTATTAGTGTGGAAAAAACACTTTTTGCACTTGTGATAGTGTTGAAAAACCACTTTTCGCACTTGTGTTAGTGTTGAAAAACCACTTTTCGCACTTGTGTTAGTGTTGAAAAACCACTTTCGCACTTGTGTTGGTGCAGGAAACCACTTTTGCACTTGTATTAGTGTGGAAAAACCACTTTTCGCACTTGTCTTAGTGTTGAAAAACCACTTTTCGCACTTGTGTTAGTGTTGAAAAACCACTTTTCGCACTTGTGTTGGTGCAGGAAACCACTTTTGCACTTGTATTAGTGTGGAAAAAACACTTTTCGCACTTGTGTTAGTGTTGAAAAACCACTTTTCGCACTTGTGTTAGTGTTGAAAAACCACTTTTCGCACTTATGTTGGTGCAGGAAACCACTTTTGCACTTGTATTAGTGTGGAAAAAACACTTTTTGCACTTGTGATAGTGTTGAAAAACCACTTTTCGCACTTGTGTTAGTGTTGAAAAACCACTTTTCGCACTTGTGTTAGTGTTGAAAAACCACTTTTCTCACTTGTGTTGGTGCAGGAAACCACTTTTGCACTTGTATTTGTGTGGAAAAACCACTTTTCGCACTTGTGTTAGTGTTGAAAAACCACTTTTCGCACTTGTGTTAGTGTTGAAAAACCACTTTTCGGACTTGTGTTAGTGTTGAAAAACAACTTTTCGCACTTGTGTTAGTGTTGAAAAGCCACTTTTCGCACTTGTGTTGGTGCAGGAAACCACTTTTGCACTTGTATTAGTGTGGAAAAAACACGTTTTGCACTTGTGATAGTGTTGAAAAACCACTTTTCGCACTTGTGTTAGTGTTGAAAAACCACTTTTCGCACTTGTGTTAGTGTTGAAAAACCACTTTTTGCACTTGTGTTGGTGCAGGAAACCACTTTTGCACTTGTATTAGTGTGGAAAAAACACTTTTCGCACTTGTGTTAGTGTTGAAAACCACTTTTTGCACTTGTGTTAGTGTTGAAAAGCCACTTTTCGCACTTGTGTTGGTGCAGGAAACCACTTTTGCACTTGTATTAGTGTGGAAAAAACACGTTTTGCACTTGTGATAGTGTTGAAAAACCACTTTTCGCACTTGTGTTAGTGTTGAAAAACCACTTTTCGCACTTGTGTTAGTGTTGAAAAACCACTTTTTGCACTTGTGTTGGTGCAGGAAACCACTGTTGCACTTGTATTAGTGTGGAAAAAACACTTTTCGCACTTGTGTTAGTGTTGAAAAACCACTTTTCGCACTTGTGTTAGTGTTGAAAAGCCACTTTTCGCACTTGTGTTGGTGCAGGAAACCACTTTTGCACTTGTATTAGTGTGGAAAAACCACTTTTCGCACTTGTGTTAGTGTTGATAAACCACTTTTCGCACTTGTGTTAGTGTTGAAAAACCACTTTTCGCACTTGTGTTGGTGCAGGAAACCACTTTTGCACTTGTATTAGTGTGGAAAAAACACTTTTTGCACTTGTGATAGTGTTGAAAAACCACTTTTCGCACTTGTGTTAGTGTTGAAAAACCACTTTTCGCACTTGTGTTAGTGTTGAAAAACCACTTTCGCACTTGTGTTGGTGCAGGAAACCACTTTTGCACTTGTATTAGTGTGGAAAAAACACTTTTCGCACTTGTGTTAGTGTTGAAAAACCACTTTTCGCACTTGTGTTAGTGTTGAAAAACCACTTTTCGCACTTGTGTTGGTGCAGGAAACCACTTTTGCACTTGTATTAGTGTGGAAAAAACACTTTTCACACTTGTGTTAGTGTTGAAAAACCACTTTTCGCACTTGTGTTAGTGTTGAAAAACCACTTTTCGCACTTGTGTTGGTGCAGGAAACCACTTTTGCACTTGTATTAGTGTGGAAAAAACACTTTTTGCACTTGTGATAGTGTTGAAAAACCACTTTTCGCACTTGTGTTAGTGTTGAAAAACCACTTTTCGCACTTGTGTTAGTGTTGAAAAACCACTTTTCTCACTTGTGTTGGTGCAGGAAACCACTTTTGCACTTGTATTTGTGTGGAAAAACCACTTTTCGCACTTGTGTTAGTGTTGAAAAACCACTTTTCGCACTTGTGTTAGTGTTGAAAAACCACTTTTCGCACTTGTGTTAGTGTTGAAAAACCACTTTTCGCACTTGTGTTAGTGTTGAAAAACCACTTTTCGCACTTGTATTGGTGCAGGAAACCACTTTTGCACTTGTATTAGTGTGGAAAAAACACTTTTTGCACTTGTGTTAGTGTTGAAAAACCACTTTTCACACTTGTGTTTGTGCAGGAAACCACTTTTGCACTTGTATTAGTGTGGAAAAAACACGTTTTGCACTTGTGATAGTGTTGAAAAACCACTTTTCGCACTTGTGTTAGTGTTGAAAACCCACTTTTCGCACTTGTGTTAGTGTTGAAAAACCACTTTTCGCACTTGTGTTGGTGCAGGAAACCACTTTTGCACTTGTATTAGTGTGGAAAAAACACGTTTTGCACTTGTGATAGTGTTGAAAAACCACTTTTCGCACTTGTGTTAGTGTTGAAAAACCACTTTTTGCACTTGTGTTGGTGCAGGAAACCACTTTTGCACTTGTATTAGTGTGGAAAAAACACTTTTCGCACTTGTGTTAGTGTTGAAAAACCATTTTTCGCACTTGTGTTGGTGCAGGAAACCACTTTTGCACTTGTATTAGTGTGGAAAAAACACTTTTTGCACTTGTGATAGTGTTGAAAAACCACTTTTCGCACTTGTGTTAGTGTTGAAAAACCACTTTTCGCACTTGTGTTGGTGCAGGAAACCACTTTTGCACTTGTGTTAGTGTGGAAAAACCACTTTCCGCACTTATGTTAGTGTTGAAAAACCACTTTTCGCACTTGTGTTAGTGTTGAAAAACAACTTTTCGCACTTGTGTTAGTGTTGAAAAGCCACTTTTCGCACTTGTGTTAGTGCAGGAAACCACTTCTGCACTTGTATTAGTGTGGAAAAAACACGTTTTGCACTTGTGATAGTGTTGAAAAACCACTTTTCGCACTTGTGTTAGTGTTGAAAAACCACTTTTCGCACTTGTGTTAGTGTTGAAAAACCACTTTTTGCACTTGTGTTGGTGCAGGAAACCACTTTTGCACTTGTATTAGTGTGGAAAAAACACTTTTCGCACTTGTGTTAGTGTTGAAAACCACTTTTTGCACTTGTGTTAGTGTTGAAAAGCCACTTTTCGCACTTGTGTTGGTGCAGGAAACCACTTTTGCACTTGTATTAGTGTGGAAAAAACACGTTTTGCACTTGTGATAGTGTTGAAAAACCACTTTTCGCACTTGTGTTAGTGTTGAAAAACCACTTTTCGCACTTGTGTTAGTGTTGAAAAACCACTTTTTGCACTTGTGTTGGTGCAGGAAACCACTGTTGCACTTGTATTAGTGTGGAAAAAACACTTTTCGCACTTGTGTTAGTGTTGAAAAACCACTTTTCGCACTTGTGTTAGTGTTGAAAAGCCACTTTTCGCACTTGTGTTGGTGCAGGAAACCACTTTTGCACTTGTATTAGTGTGGAAAAACCACTTTTCGCACTTGTGTTAGTGTTGATAAACCACTTTTCGCACTTGTGTTAGTGTTGAAAAACCACTTTTCGCACTTGTGTTGGTGTTGAAAAACCACTTTTCGCACTTGTGTTAGTGTTGAAAACCACTTTTCACACTTGTGTTGGTGCAGAAAACCACTTTTGCACTTGTATTAGTGTGGAAAAAACACGTTTTGCACTTGTGATAGTGTTGAAAAACCACTTTTCGCACTTGTGTTAGTGTTGAAAAACCACTTTTTGCACTTGTGTTGGTGCAGGAAACCACTTTTGCACTTGTATTAGTGTGGAAAAAACACTTTTCGCACTTGTGTTAGTGTTGAAAAACCATTTTTCGCACTTGTGTTGGTGCAGGAAACCACTTTTGCACTTGTATTAGTGTGGAAAAAACACTTTTTGCACTTGTGATAGTGTTGAAAAACCACTTTTCGCACTTGTGTTAGTGTTGAAAAACCACTTTTCGCACTTGTGTTAGTGTGGAAAAAACACTTTTTGCACTTGTGATAGTGTTGAAAACCACTTTTCGCACTTGTGTTAGTGTTGAAAAACCACTTTTCGCACTTGTGTTAGTGTTGAAAAACCACTTTTCGCACTTGTGTTGGTGCAGGAAACCACTTTTGCACTTGTATTAGTGTGAAAAAAACACTTTTCGCACTTGTGTTAGTGTTGAAAAACCACTTTTCGCACTTGTGTTGGTGCAGGAAACCACTTTTGCACTTGTATTAGTGTGGAAAAAACACTTTTTGCACTTGTGATAGTGTTGAAAAACCACTTTTCGCACTTGTGTTAGTGTTGAAAAACCACTTTTCGCACTTGTGTTGGTGCAGGAAACCACTTTTGCACTTGTATTAGTGTGGAAAAACCACTTTTCGCACTTGTGTTAGTGTTGAAAAACCACTTTTCGCACTTGTGTTAGTGTTGAAAAACCACTTTTCGCACTTGTGTTAGTGTTGAAAAACCACTTTTCGCACTTGTGTTAGTGTTGAAAAACCACTTTTCGCACTTGTGTTAGTGTTGAAAAACCACTTTTCGCACTTGTATTGGTGCAGGAAACCACTTTTGCACTTGTATTAGTGTGGAAAAAACACTTTTTGCACTTGTGTTAGTGTTGAAAAACCACTTTTCGCACTTGTGTTAGTGTTGAAAAACAACTTTTCGCACTTGTGTTAGTGTTGAAAAATTCACTTTTCGCACTTGTGTTGGTGCAGGAAACCACTTTTGCACTTCTATTAGTGTGGAAAAACCACTTTTCGCACTTGTGTTAGTGTTGAAAAACGACTTTTCGCACTTGTGTTAGTGTTGAAAAACAACTTTTCGCACTTGTGTTAGTGTTGAAAACCACTTTTCACACTTGTGTTGGTGCAGAAAACCACTTTTGCACTTGTATTAGTGTGGAAAAAACACGTTTTGCACTTGTGATAGTGTTGAAAAACCACTTTTCGCACTTGTGTTAGTGTTGAAAAACCACTTTTTGCACTTGTGTTGGTGCAGGAAACCACTTTTGCACTTGTATTAGTGTGGAAAAAACACTTTTCGCACTTGTGTTAGTGTTGAAAAACCATTTTTCGCACTTGTGTTGGTGCAGGAAACCACTTTTGCACTTGTATTAGTGTGGAAAAAACACTTTTTGCACTTGTGATAGTGTTGAAAAACCACTTTTCGCACTTGTGTTAGTGTTGAAAAACCACTTTTCGCACTTGTGTTGGTGCAGGAAACCACTTTTGCACTTGTGTTAGTGTGGAAAAACCACTTTCCGCACTTATGTTAGTGTTGAAAAACCACTTTTCGCACTTGTGTTAGTGTTGAAAAACAACTTTTCGCACTTGTGTTAGTGTTGAAAAGCCACTTTTCGCACTTGTGTTGGTGCAGGAAACCACTTCTGCACTTGTATTAGTGTGGAAAAAACACGTTTTGCACTTGTGATAGTGTTGAAAAACCACTTTTCGCACTTGTGTTAGTGTTGAAAAACCACTTTTCGCACTTGTGTTAGTGTTGAAAAACCACTTTTTGCACTTGTGTTGGTGCAGGAAACCACTTTTGCACTTGTATTAGTGTGGAAAAAACACTTTTCGCACTTGTGTTAGTGTTGAAAACCACTTTTTGCACTTGTGTTAGTGTTGAAAAGCCACTTTTCGCACTTGTGTTGGTGCAGGAAACCACTTTTGCACTTGTATTAGTGTGGAAAAAACACGTTTTGCACTTGTGATAGTGTTGAAAAACCACTTTTCGCACTTGTGTTAGTGTTGAAAAACCACTTTTCGCACTTGTGTTAGTGTTGAAAAACCACTTTTTGCACTTGTGTTGGTGCAGGAAACCACTGTTGCACTTGTATTAGTGTGGAAAAAACACTTTTCGCACTTGTGTTAGTGTTGAAAAACCACTTTTCGCACTTGTGTTAGTGTTGAAAAGCCACTTTTCGCACTTGTGTAGGTGCAGGAAACCACTTTTGCACTTGTATTAGTGTGGAAAAACCACTTTTCGCACTTGTGTTAGTGTTGATAAACCACTTTTCGCACTTGTGTTAGTGTTGAAAAACCACTTTTCGCACTTGTGTTGGTGTTGAAAAACCACTTTTCGCACTTGTGTTAGTGTTGAAAAACCACTTTTCGCACTTGTGTTAGTGTTGAAAAACCACTTTTCGCACTTGTGTTAGTGTTGAAAAACCACTTTTCGCACTTGTGTTAGTGTTGAAAAACCACTTTTCGCACTTGTGTTAGTGTTGAAAAACCACTTTTCGCACTTGTGTTAGTGTTGAAAAACCACTTTTCGCACTTGTATTGGTGCAGGAAACCACTTTTGCACTTGTATTAGTGTGGAAAAAACACTTTTTGCACTTGTGTTAGTGTTGAAAAACCACTTTTCGCACTTGTGTTAGTGTTGAAAAACAACTTTTCGCACTTGTGTTAGTGTTGAAAAATTCACTTTTCGCACTTGTGTTGGTGCAGGAAACCACTTTTGCACTTCTATTAGTGTGGCAAAACCACTTTTCGCACTTGTGTTAGTGTTGAAAAACCACTTTTCGCACTTGTGTTAGTGTTGAAAACCACTTTTCACACTTGTGTTGGTGCAGAAAACCACTTTTGCAATTGTATTAGTGTGGAAAAAACACGTTTTGCACTTGTGATAGTGTTGAAAAACCACTTTTCGCACTTGTGTTAGTGTTGAAAAACCACTTTTTGCACTTGTGTTGGTGCAGGAAACCACTTTTGCACTTGTATTAGTGTGGAAAAAACACTTTTCGCACTTGTGTTAGTGTTGAAAAACCATTTTTCGCACTTGTGTTGGTGCAGGAAACCACTTTTGCACTTGTATTAGTGTGGAAAAAACACTTTTTGCACTTGTGATAGTGTTGAAAAACCACTTTTCGCACTTGTGTTAGTTTTGAAAAACCACTTTTCGCACTTGTGTTGGTGCAGGTAACCACTTTTGCACTTGTGTTAGTGTGGAAAAACCACTTTCCGCACTTATGTTAGTGTTGAAAAACCACTTTTCGCACTTGTGTTAGTGTTGAAAAACAACTTTTCGCACTTGTGTTAGTGTTGAAAAGCCACTTTTCGCACTTGTGTTGGTGCAGGAAACCACTTCTGCACTTGTATTAGTGTGGAAAAAACACGTTTTGCACTTGTGATAGTGTTGAAAAACCACTTTTCGCACTTGTGTTAGTGTTGAAAAACCACTTTTCGCACTTGTGTTAGTGTTGAAAAACCACTTTTTGCACTTGTGTTGGTGCAGGAAACCACTTTTGCACTTGTATTAGTGTGGAAAAAACACTTTTCGCACTTGTGTTAGTGTTGAAAACCACTTTTTGCACTTGTGTTAGTGTTGAAAAGCCACTTTTCGCACTTGTGTTGGTGCAGGAAACCACTTTTGCACTTGTATTAGTGTGGAAAAAACACGTTTTGCACTTGTGATAGTGTTGAAAAACCACTTTTCGCACTTGTGTTAGTGTTGAAAAACCACTTTTCGCACTTGTGTTAGTGTTGAAAAACCACTTTTTGCACTTGTGTTGGTGCAGGAAACCACTGTTGCACTTGGATTAGTGTGGAAAAAACACTTTTCGCACTTGTGTTAGTGTTGAAAAACCACTTTTCGCACTTGTGTTAGAGTTGAAAAGCCACTTTTCGCACTTGTGTTGGTGCAGGAAACCACTTTTGCACTTGTATTAGTGTGGAAAAACCACTTTTCGCACTTGTGTTAGTGTTGATAAACCACTTTTCGCACTTGTGTTAGTGTTGAAAAACCACTTTTCGCACTTGTGTTGGTGCAGGAAACCACTTTTGCACTTGTATTAGTGTGGAAAAAACACTTTTTGCACTTGTGATAGTGTTGAAAAACCACTTTTCGCACTTGTGTTAGTGTTGAAAAACCACTTTTCGCACTTGTGTTAGTGTTGAAAAACCACTTTCGCACTTGTGTTGGTGCAGGAAACCACTTTTGCACTTGTATTAGTGTGGAAAAACCACTTTTCGCACTTGTCTTAGTGTTGAAAAACCACTTTTCGCACTTGTGTTAGTGTTGAAAAACCACTTTTCGCACTTGTGTTGGTGCAGGAAACCACTTTTGCACTTGTATTAGTGTGGAAAAAACACTTTTCGCACTTGTGTTAGTGTTGAAAAACCACTTTTCGCACTTGTGTTAGTGTTGAAAAACCACTTTTCGCACTTGTGTTGGTGCAGGAAACCACTTTTGCACTTGTATTAGTGTGGAAAAAACACTTTTTGCACTTGTGATAGTGTTGAAAAACCACTTTTCGCACTTGTGTTAGTGTTGAAAAACCACTTTTCGCACTTGTGTTAGTGTTGAAAAACCACTTTTCTCACTTGTGTTGGTGCAGGAAACCACTTTTGCACTTGTATTTGTGTGGAAAAACCACTTTTCGCACTTGTGTTAGTGTTGAAAAACCACTTTTCGCACTTGTGTTAGTGTTGAAAAACCACTTTTCGGACTTGTGTTAGTGTTGAAAAACAACTTTTCGCACTTGTGTTAGTGTTGAAAAGCCACTTTTCGCACTTGTGTTGGTGCAGGAAACCACTTTTGCACTTGTATTAGTGTGGAAAAAACACGTTTTGCACTTGTGATAGTGTTGAAAAACCACTTTTCGCACTTGTGTTAGTGTTGAAAAACCACTTTTCGCACTTGTGTTAGTGTTGAAAAACCACTTTTTGCACTTGTGTTGGTGCAGGAAACCACTTTTGCACTTGTATTAGTGTGGAAAAAACACTTTTCGCACTTGTGTTAGTGTTGAAAACCACTTTTTGCACTTGTGTTAGTGTTGAAAAGCCACTTTTCGCACTTGTGTTGGTGCAGGAAACCACTTTTGCACTTGTATTAGTGTGGAAAAAACACGTTTTGCACTTGTGATAGTGTTGAAAAACCACTTTTCGCACTTGTGTTAGTGTTGAAAAACCACTTTTCGCACTTGTGTTAGTGTTGAAAAACCACTTTTTGCACTTGTGTTGGTGCAGGAAACCACTGTTGCACTTGTATTAGTGTGGAAAAAACACTTTTCGCACTTGTGTTAGTGTTGAAAAACCACTTTTCGCACTTGTGTTAGTGTTGAAAAGCCACTTTTCGCACTTGTGTTGGTGCAGGAAACCACTTTTGCACTTGTATTAGTGTGGAAAAACCACTTTTCGCACTTGTGTTAGTGTTGATAAACCACTTTTCGCACTTGTGTTAGTGTTGAAAAACCACTTTTCGCACTTGTGTTGGTGCAGGAAACCACTTTTGCACTTGTATTAGTGTGGAAAAAACACTTTTTGCACTTGTGATAATGTTGAAAAACCACTTTTCGCACTTGTGTTAGTGTTGAAAAACCACTTTTCGCACTTGTGTTAGTGTTGAAAAACCACTTTCGCACTTGTGTTGGTGCAGGAAACCACTTTTGCACTTGTATTAGTGTGGAAAAAACACTTTTCGCACTTGTGTTAGTGTTGAAAAACCACTTTTCGCACTTGTGTTAGTGTTGAAAAACCACTTTTCGCACTTGTGTTGGTGCAGGAAACCACTTTTGCACTTGTATTAGTGTGGAAAAAACACTTTTCACACTTGTGTTAGTGTTGAAAAACCACTTTTCGCACTTGTGTTAGTGTTGAAAAACCACTTTTCGCACTTGTGTTGGTGCAGGAAACCACTTTTGCACTTGTATTAGTGTGGAAAAAACACTTTTTGCACTTGTGATAGTGTTGAAAAACCACTTTTCACACTTGTGTTAGTGTTGAAAAACCACTTTTCGCACTTGTGTTAGTGTTGAAAAACCACTTTTCTCACTTGTGTTGGTGCAGGAAACCACTTTTGCACTTGTATTTGTGTGGAAAAACCACTTTTCGCACTTGTGTTAGTGTTGAAAAACCACTTTTCGCACTTGTGTTAGTGTTGAAAAACCACTTTTCGCACTTGTGTTAGTGTTGAAAAACCACTTTTCGCACTTGTGTTAGTGTTGAAAAACCACTTTTCGCACTTGTATTGGTGCAGGAAACCACTTTTGCACTTGTATTAGTGTGGAAAAAACACTTTTCGCACTTGTGTTAGTGTTGAAAAACCACTTTTCACACTTGTGTTTGTGCAGGAAACCACTTTTGCACTTGTATTAGTGTGGAAAAAACACGTTTTGCACTTGTGATAGTGTTGAAAAACCACTTTTCGCACTTGTGTTAGTGTTGAAAACCCACTTTTCGCACTTGTGTTAGTGTTGAAAAACCACTTTTCGCACTTGTGTTAGTGTTGAAAAATCCACTTTTCGCACTTGTGTTGGTGCAGGAAACCACTTTTGCACTTCTATTAGTGTGGAAAAAACCACTTTTCGCACTTGTGTTAGTGTTGAAAAACCACTTTTCGCACTTGTGTTAGTGTTGAAAACCACTTTTCAAACTTGTGTTGGTGCAGAAAACCACTTTTGCACTTGTATTAGTGTGGAAAAAACACGTTTTGCACTTGTGATAGTGTTGAAAAACCACTTTTCGCACTTGTGTTAGTGTTGAAAAACCACTTTTTGCACTTGTGTTGGTGCAGGAAACCACTTTTGCACTTGTATTAGTGTGAAAAAAACACTTTTCGCACTTGTGTTAGTGTTGAAAAACCACTTATCGCACTTGTGTTGGTGCAGGAAACCACTTTTGCACTTGTATTAGTGTGGAAAAAACACTTTTTGCACTTGTGATAGTGTTGAAAAACCACTTTTCGCACTTGTGTTAGTGTTGAAAAACCACTTTTCGCACTTGTGTTGGTGCAGGAAACCACTTTTGCACTTGTATTAGTGTGGAAAAACCACTTTTCGCACTTGTGTTAGTGTTGAAAAACCACTTTTCGCACTTGTGTTAGTGTTGAAAAACCACTTTTCGCACTTGTGTTAGTGTTGAAAAACCACTTTTCGCACTTGTGTTAGTGTTGAAAACCACTTTTCGCACTTGTGTTAGTGTTGAAAAACCACTTTTCGCACTTGTGTTAGTGTTGAAAAACCACTTTTCGCACTTGTGTTAGTGTTGAAAAACCACTTTCGCACTTGTGTTGGTGCAGGAAACCACTTTTGCACTTGTATTAGTGTGGAAAAAACACTTTTCGCACTTGTGTTAGTGTTGAAAAACCACTTTTCGCACTTGTGTTAGTGTTGAAAAGCCACTTTTCGCACTTGTGTTGGTGCAGGAAACCACTTTTGCACTTGTATTAGTGTGGAAAAACCACTTTTCGCACTTGTGTTAGTGTTGATAAACCACTTTTCGCACTTGTGTTAGTGTTGAAAAACCACTTTTCGCACTTGTGTTGGTGCAGGAAACCACTTTTGCACTTGTATTAGTGTGGAAAAAACACTTTTTGCACTTGTGATAGTGTTGAAAAACCACTTTTCGCACTTGTGTTAGTGTTGAAAAACCACTTTTCGCACTTGTGTTAGTGTTGAAAAACCACTTTCGCACTTGTGTTGGTGCAGGAAACCACTTTTGCACTTGTATTAGTGTGGAAAAAACACTTTTCGCACTTGTGTTAGTGTTGAAAAACCACTTTTCGCACTTGTGTTAGTGTTGAAAAACCACTTTTCGCACTTGTGTTGGTGCAGGAAACCACTTTTGCACTTGTATTAGTGTGGAAAAAACACTTTTCACACTTGTGTTAGTGTTGAAAAACCACTTTTCGCACTTGTGTTAGTGTTGAAAAACCACTTTTCGCACTTGTGTTGGTGCAGGAAACCACTTTTGCACTTGTATTAGTGTGGAAAAAACACTTTTTGCACTTGTGATAGTGTTGAAAAACCACTTTTCGCACTTGTGTTAGTGTTGAAAAACCACTTTTCGCACTTGTGTTAGTGTTGAAAAACCACTTTTCTCACTTGTGTTGGTGCAGGAAACCACTTTTGCACTTGTATTTGTGTGGAAAAACCACTTTTCGCACTTGTGTTAGTGTTGAAAAACCACTTTTCGCACTTGTGTTAGTGTTGAAAAACCACTTTTCGCACTTGTGTTAGTGTTGAAAAACCACTTTTCGCACTTGTGTTAGTGTTGAAAAACCACTTTTCGCACTTGTATTGGTGCAGGAAACCACTTTTGCACTTGTATTAGTGTGGAAAAAACACTTTTCGCACTTGTGTTAGTGTTGAAAAACCACTTTTCACACTTGTGTTTGTGCAGGAAACCACTTTTGCACTTGTATTAGTGTGGAAAAAACACGTTTTGCACTTGTGATAGTGTTGAAAAACCACTTTTCGCACTTGTGTTAGTGTTGAAAACCCACTTTACGCACTTGTGTTAGTGTTGAAAAACCACTTTTCGCACTTGTGTTAGTGTTGAAAAATCCACTTTTCGCACTTGTGTTGGTGCAGGAAACCACTTTTGCACTTCTATTAGTGTGGAAAAAACCACTTTTCGCACTTGTGTTAGTGTTGAAAAACCACTTTTCGCACTTGTGTTAGTGTTGAAAACCACTTTTCACACTTGTGTTGGTGCAGAAAACCACTTTTGCACTTGTATTAGTGTGGAAAAAACACGTTTTGCACTTGTGATAGTGTTGAAAAACCACTTTTCGCACTTGTGTTAGTGTTGAAAAACCACTTTTTGCACTTGTGTTGGTGCAGGAAACCACTTTTGCACTTGTATTAGTGTGAAAAAAACACTTTTCGCACTTGTGTTAGTGTTGAAAAACCACTTATCGCACTTGTGTTGGTGCAGGAAACCACTTTTGCACTTGTATTAGTGTGGAAAAAACACTTTTTGCACTTGTGATAGTGTTGAAAAACCACTTTTCGCACTTGTGTTAGTGTTGAAAAACCACTTTTCGCACTTGTGTTGGTGCAGGAAACCACTTTTGCACTTGTATTAGTGTGGAAAAACCACTTTTCGCACTTGTGTTAGTGTTGAAAAACCACTTTTCGCACTTGTGTTAGTGTTGAAAAACCACTTTTCGCACTTGTGTTAGTGTTGAAAAACCACTTTTCGCACTTGTGTTAGTGTTGAAAACCACTTTTCGCACTTGTGTTAGTGTTGAAAAACCACTTTTCGCACTTGTATTGGTGCAGGAAACCACTTTTGCACTTGTATTAGTGTGGAAAAAACACTTTTTGCACTTGTGTTAGTGTTGAAAAACCACTTTTCGCACTTGTGTTAGTGTTGAAAAACAACTTTTCGCACTTGTGTTAGTGTTGAAAAATTCACTTTTCGCACTTGTGTTGGTGCAGTAAACCACTTTCCGCACTTATGTTAGTGTTGAAAAACCACTTTTCGCACTTATGTTAGTGTTGAAAAACAACTTTTCGCACTTGTGTTAGTGTTGAAAAGCCACTTTTCGCACTTGTGTTAGTGTTGAAAAACCACTTTTTGCACTTGTGTTGGTGCAGGAAACCACTTTTGCACTTGTATTAGTGTGGAAAAAACACTTTTCGCACTTGTGTTAGTGTTGAAAACCACTTTTTGCACTTGTGTTAGTGTTGAAAAGCCACTTTTCGCACTTGTGTTGGTGCAGGAAACCACTTTTGCACTTGTATTAGTGTGGAAAAAACACGTTTTGCACTTGTGATAGTGTTGAAAAACCACTTTTCGCACTTGTGTTAGTGTTGAAAAACCACTTTTCGCACTTGTGTTAGTGTTGAAAAACCACTTTTTGCACTTGTGTTGGTGCAGGAAACCACTGTTGCACTTGTATTAGTGTGGAAAAAACACTTTTCGCACTTGTGTTAGTGTTGAAAAACCACTTTTCGCACTTGTGTTAGTGTTGAAAAGCCACTTTTCGCACTTGTGTTGGTGCAGGAAACCACTTTTGCACTTGTATTAGTGTGGAAAAACCACTTTTCGCACTTGTGTTAGTGTTGATAAACCACTTTTCGCACTTGTGTTAGTGTTGAAAAACCACTTTTCGCACTTGTGTTGGTGCAGGAAACCACTTTTGCACTTGTATTAGTGTGGAAAAAACACTTTTTGCACTTGTGATAGTGTTGAAAAACCACTTTTCGCACTTGTGTTAGTGTTGAAAAACCACTTTTTGCACTTGTGTTAGTGTTGAAAAACCACTTTCGCACTTGTGTTGGTGCAGGAAACCACTTTTGCACTTGTATTAGTGTGGAAAAAACACTTTTCGCACTTGTGTTAGTGTTGAAAAACCACTTTTCGCACTTGTGTTAGTGTTGAAAAACCACTTTTCGCACTTGTGTTGGTGCAGGAAACCACTTTTGCACTTGTATTAGTGTGGAAAAAACACTTTTCACACTTGTGTTAGTGTTGAAAAACCACTTTTCGCACTTGTGTTAGTGTTGAAAAACCACTTTTCGCACTTGTGTTGGTGCAGGAAACCACTTTTGCACTTGTATTAGTGTGGAAAAAACACTTTTTGCACTTGTGATAGTGTTGAAAAACCACTTTTCGCACTTGTGTTAGTGTTGAAAAACCACTTTTCGCACTTGTGTTAGTGTTGAAAAACCACTTTTCTCACTTGTGTTGGTGCAGGAAACCACTTTTGCACTTGTATTTGTGTGGAAAAACCACTTTTCGCACTTGTGTTAGTGTTGAAAAACCACTTTTCGCACTTGTGTTAGTGTTGAAAAACCACTTTTCGCACTTGTGTTAGTGTTGAAAAACCACTTTTCGCACTTGTGTTAGTGTTGAAAAACCACTTTTCGCACTTGTATTGGTGCAGGAAACCACTTTTGCACTTGTATTAGTGTGGAAAAAACACTTTTTGCACTTGTGATAGTGTTGAAAAACCACTTTTCGCACTTGTGTTAGTGTTGAAAAACCACTTTTCGCACTTGTGTTGGTGCAGGAAACCACTTTTGCACTTGTATTAGTGTGGAAAAAACACTTTTTGCACTTGTGATAGTGTTGAAAAACCACTTTTCGCACTTGTGTTAGTGTTGAAAAACCACTTTTCGCACTTGTGTTAGTGTTGAAAAGCCACTTTTCGCACTTGTGTTGGTGCAGGAAACCACTTTTGCACTTGTATTAGTGTGGAAAAACCACTTTTTGCACTTGTGTTAGTGTTGATAAACCACTTTTCGCACTTGTGTTAGTGTTGAAAAACCACTTTTCGCACTTGTGTTGGTGCAGGAAACCACTTTTGCACTTGTATTAGTGTGGAAAAAACACTTTTTGCACTTGTGATAGTGTTGAAAAACCACTTTTCGCACTTGTGTTAGTGTTGAAAAACCACTTTTCGCACTTGTGTTAGTGTTGAAAAACCACTTTCGCACTTGTGTTGGTGCAGGAAACCACTTTTGCACTTGTATTAGTGTGGAAAAACCACTTTTCGCACTTGTCTTAGTGTTGAAAAACCACTTTTCGCACTTGTGTTAGTGTTGAAAAACCACTTTTCGCACTTGTGTTGGTGCAGGAAACCACTTTTGCACTTGTATTAGTGTGGAAAAAACACTTTTCGCACTTGTGTTAGTGTTGAAAAACCACTTTTCGCACTTGTGTTAGTGTTGAAAAACCACTTTTCGCACTTGTGTTGGTGCAGGAAACCACTTTTGCACTTGTATTAGTGTGGAAAAAACACTTTTTGCACTTGTGATAGTGTTGAAAAACCACTTTTCGCACTTGTGTTAGTGTTGAAAAACCACTTTTCGCACTTGTGTTAGTGTTGAAAAACCACTTTTCTCACTTGTGTTGGTGCAGGAAACCACTTTTGCACTTGTATTTGTGTGGAAAAACCACTTTTCGCACTTGTGTTAGTGTTGAAAAACCACTTTTCGCACTTGTGTTAGTGTTGAAAAACCACTTTTCGGACTTGTGTTAGTGTTGAAAACAACTTTTCGCACTTGTGTTAGTGTTGAAAAGCCACTTTTCGCACTTGTGTTGGTGCAGGAAACCACTTTTGCACTTGTATTAGTGTGGAAAAAACACGTTTTGCACTTGTGATAGTGTTGAAAAACCACTTTTCGCACTTGTGTTAGTGTTGAAAAACCACTTTTCGCACTTGTGTTAGTGTTGAAAAACCACTTTTTGCACTTGTGTTGGTGCAGGAAACCACTTTTGCACTTGTATTAGTGTGGAAAAAACACTTTTCGCACTTGTGTTAGTGTTGAAAACCACTTTTTGCACTTGTGTTATTGTTGAAAAGCCACTTTTCGCACTTGTGTTGGTGCAGGAAACCACTTTTGCACTTGTATTAGTGTGGAAAAAACACGTTTTGCACTTGTGATAGTGTTGAAAAACCACTTTTCGCACTTGTGTTAGTGTTGAAAAACCACTTTTCGCACTTGTGTTAGTGTTGAAAAACCACTTTTTGCACTTGTGTTGGTGCAGGAAACCACTGTTGCACTTGTATTAGTGTGGAAAAAACACTTTTCGCACTTGTGTTAGTGTTGAAAAACCACTTTTCGCACTTGTGTTAGTGTTGAAAAGCCACTTTTCGCACTTGTGTTGGTGCAGGAAACCACTTTTGCACTTGTATTAGTGTGGAAAAACCACTTTTCGCACTTGTGTTAGTGTTGATAAACCACTTTTCGCACTTGTGTTAGTGTTGAAAAACCACTTTTCGCACTTGTGTTGGTGCAGGAAACCACTTTTGCACTTGTATTAGTGTGGAAAAAACACTTTTTGCACTTGTGATAGTGTTGAAAAACCACTTTTCGCACTTGTGTTAGTGTTGAAAAACCACTTTTCGCACTTGTGTTAGTGTTGAAAAACCACTTTCGCACTTGTGTTGGTGCAGGAAACCACTTTTGCACTTGTATTAGTGTGGAAAAAACACTTTTCGCACTTGTGTTAGTGTTGAAAAACCACTTTTCGCACTTGTGTTAGTGTTGAAAAACCACTTTTCGCACTTGTGTTGGTGCAGGAAACCACTTTTGCACTTGTATTAGTGTGGAAAAAACACTTTTCACACTTGTGTTAGTGTTGAAAAACCACTTTTCGCACTTGTGTTAGTGTTGAAAAACCACTTTTCGCACTTGTGTTGGTGCAGGAAACCACTTTTGCACTTGTATTAGTGTGGAAAAAACACATTTTGCACTTGTGATAGTGTTGAAAAACCACTTTTCGCACTTGTGTTAGTGTTGAAAAACCACTTTTCGCACTTGTGTTAGTGTTGAAAAACCACTTTTCTCACTTGTGTTGGTGCAGGAAACCACTTTTGCACTTGTATTTGTGTGGAAAAACCACTTTTCGCACTTGTGTTAGTGTTGAAAAACCACTTTTCGCACTTGTGTTAGTGTTGAAAAACCACTTTTCGCACTTGTGTTAGTGTTGAAAAACCACTTTTCGCACTTGTGTTAGTGTTGAAAAACCACTTTTCGCACTTGTATTGGTGCAGGAAACCACTTTTGCACTTGTATTAGTGTGGAAAAAACACTTTTCGCACTTGTGTTAGTGTTGAAAAACCACTTTTCACACTTGTGTTTGTGCAGGAAACCACTTTTGCACTTGTATTAGTGTGGAAAAAACACGTTTTGCACTTGTGATAGTGTTGAAAAACCACTTTTCGCACTTGTGTTAGTGTTGAAAACCCACTTTTCGCACTTGTGTTAGTGTTGAAAAACCACTTTTCGCACTTGTGTTAGTGTTGAAAAATCCACTTTTCGCACTTGTGTTGGTGCAGGAAACCACTTTTGCACTTCTATTAGTGTGGAAAAAACCACTTTTCGCACTTGTGTTAGTGTTGAAAAACCACTTTTCGCACTTGTGTTAGTGTTGAAAACCACTTTTCACACTTGTGTTGGTGCAGAAAACCACTTTTGCACTTGTATTAGTGTGGAAAAAACACGTTTTGCACTTGTGATAGTGTTGAAAAACCACTTTTCGCACTTGTGTTAGTGTTGAAAAACCACTTTTTGCACTTGTGTTGGTGCAGGAAACCACTTTTGCACTTGTATTAGTGTGAAAAAAACACTTTTCGCACTTGTGTTAGTGTTGAAAAACCACTTATCGCACTTGTGTTGGTGCAGGAAACCACTTTTGCACTTGTATTAGTGTGGAAAAAACACTTTTTGCACTTGTGATAGTGTTGAAAAACCACTTTTCGCACTTGTGTTAGTGTTGAAAAACCACTTTTCGCACTTGTGTTGGTGCAGGAAACCACTTTTGCACTTGTATTAGTGTGGAAAAACCACTTTTCGCACTTGTGTTAGTGTTGAAAAACCACTTTTCGCACTTGTGTTAGTGTTGAAAAACCACTTTTCGCACTTGTGTTAGTGTTGAAAAACCACTTTTCGCACTTGTGTTAGTGTTGAAAACCACTTTTCGCACTTGTGTTAGTGTTGAAAAACCACTTTTCGCACTTGTGTTAGTGTTGAAAAACCACTTTCGCACTTGTGTTGGTGCAGGAAACCACTTTTGCACTTGTATTAGTGTGGAAAAAACACTTTTCGCACTTGTGTTAGTGTTGAAAAACCACTTTTCGCACTTGTGTTAGTGTTGAAAAGCCACTTTTCGCACTTGTGTTGGTGCAGGAAACCACTTTTGCACTTGTATTAGTGTGGAAAAAACACGTTTTGCACTTGTGATAGTGTTGAAAAACCACTTTTCGCACTTGTGTTAGTGTTGAAAAACCACTTTTCGCACTTGTGTTAGTGTTGAAAAACCACTTTTTGCACTTGTGTTGGTGCAGGAAACCACTGTTGCACTTGTATTAGTGTGGAAAAAACACTTTTCGCACTTGTGTTAGTGTTGAAAAACCACTTTTCGCACTTGTGTTAGTGTTGAAAAGCCACTTTTCGCACTTGTGTTGGTGCAGGAAACCACTTTTGCACTTGTATTAGTGTGGAAAAACCACTTTTCGCACTTGTGTTAGTGTTGATAAACCACTTTTCGCACTTGTGTTAGTGTTGAAAAACCACTTTTCGCACTTGTGTTGGTGCAGGAAACCACTTTTGCACTTGTATTAGTGTGGAAAAAACACTTTTTGCACTTGTGATAGTGTTGAAAAACCACTTTTCGCACTTGTGTTAGTGTTGAAAAACCACTTTTTGCACTTGTGTTAGTGTTGAAAAACCACTTTCGCACTTGTGTTGGTGCAGGAACCCACTTTTGCACTTGTATTAGTGTGGAAAAAACACTTTTCGCACTTGTGTTAGTGTTGAAAAACCACTTTTCGCACTTGTGTTAGTGTTGAAAAACCACTTTTCGCACTTGTGTTGGTGCAGGAAACCACTTTTGCACTTGTATTAGTGTGGAAAAAACACTTTTCACACTTGTGTTAGTGTTGAAAAACCACTTTTCGCACTTGTGTTAGTGTTGAAAAACCACTTTTCGCACTTGTGTTGGTGCAGGAAACCACTTTTGCACTTGTATTAGTGTGGAAAAAACACTTTTTGCACTTGTGATAGTGTTGAAAAACCACTTTTCGCACTTGTGTTAGTGTTGAAAAACCACTTTTCGCACTTGTGTTAGTGTTGAAAAACCACTTTTCTCACTTGTGTTGGTGCAGGAAACCACTTTTGCACTTGTATTTGTGTGGAAAAACCACTTTTCGCACTTGTGTTAGTGTTGAAAAACCACTTTTCGCACTTGTGTTAGTGTTGAAAAACCACTTTTCGCACTTGTGTTAGTGTTGAAAAACCACTTTTCGCACTTGTGTTAGTGTTGAAAAACCACTTTTCGCACTTGTATTGGTGCAGGAAACCACTTTTGCACTTGTATTAGTGTGGAAAAAACACTTTTTGCACTTGTGATAGTGTTGAAAAACCACTTTTCGCACTTGTGTTAGTGTTGAAAAACCACTTTTCGCACTTGTGTTGGTGCAGGAAACCACTTTTGCACTTGTATTAGTGTGGAAAAAACACTTTTTGCACTTGTGATAGTGTTGAAATACCACTTTTCGCACTTGTGTTAGTGTTGAAAAACCACTTTTCGCACTTGTGTTAGTGTTGAAAAGCCACTTTTCGCACTTGTGTTGGTGCAGGAAACCACTTTTGCACTTGTATTAGTGTGGAAAAACCACTTTTCGCACTTGTGTTAGTGTTGATAAACCACTTTTCGCACTTGTGTTAGTGTTGAAAAACCACTTTTCGCACTTGTGTTGGTGCAGGAAACCACTTTTGCACTTGTATTAGTGTGGAAAAAACACTTTTTGCACTTGTGATAGTGTTGAAAAACCACTTTTCGCACTTGTGTTAGTGTTGAAAAACCACTTTTCGCACTTGTGTTAGTGTTGAAAAACCACTTTCGCACTTGTGTTGGTGCAGGAAACCACTTTTGCACTTGTATTAGTGTGGAAAAACCACTTTTCGCACTTGTCTTAGTGTTGAAAAACCACTTTTCGCACTTGTGTTAGTGTTGAAAAACCACTTTTCGCACTTGTGTTGGTGCAGGAAACCACTTTTGCACTTGTATTAGTGTGGAAAAAACACTTTTCGCACTTGTGTTAGTGTTGAAAAACCACTTTTCGCACTTGTGTTAGTGTTGAAAAACCACTTTTCGCACTTGTGTTAGTGTTGAAAAACCACTTTTCTCACTTGTGTTGGTGCAGGAAACCACTTTTGCACTTGTATTTGTGTGGAAAAACCACTTTTCGCACTTGTGTTAGTGTTGAAAAACCACTTTTCGCACTTGTGTTAGTGTTGAAAAACCACTTTTCGGACTTGTGTTAGTGTTGAAAAACAACTTTTCGCACTTGTGTTAGTGTTGAAAAGCCACTTTTCGCACTTGTGTTGGTGCAGGAAACCACTTTTGCACTTGTATTAGTGTGGAAAAAACACGTTTTGCACTTGTGATAGTGTTGAAAAACCACTTTTCGCACTTGTGTTAGTGTTGAAAAACCACTTTTCGCACTTGTGTTAGTGTTGAAAAACCACTTTTTGCACTTGTGTTGGTGCAGGAAACCACTTTTGCACTTGTATTAGTGTGGAAAAAACACTTTTCGCACTTGTGTTAGTGTTGAAAACCACTTTTTGCACTTGTGTTAGTGTTGAAAAGCCACTTTTCGCACTTGTGTTGGTGCAGGAAACCACTTTTGCACTTGTATTAGTGTGGAAAAAACACGTTTTGCACTTGTGATAGTGTTGAAAAACCACTTTTCGCACTTGTGTTAGTGTTGAAAAACCACTTTTCGCACTTGTGTTAGTGTTGAAAAACCACTTTTTGCACTTGTGTTGGTGCAGGAAACCACTGTTGCACTTGTATTAGTGTGGAAAAAACACTTTTCGCACTTGTGTTAGTGTTGAAAAACCACTTTTCGCACTTGTGTTAGTGTTGAAAAGCCACTTTTCGCACTTGTGTTGGTGCAGGAAACCACTTTTGCACTTGTATTAGTGTGGAAAAACCACTTTTCGCACTTGTGTTAGTGTTGATAAACCACTTTTCGCACTTGTGTTAGTGTTGAAAAACCACTTTTCGCACTTGTGTTGGTGCAGGAAACCACTTTTGCACTTGTATTAGTGTGGAAAAAACACTTTTTGCACTTGTGATAGTGTTGAAAAACCACTTTTCGCACTTGTGTTAGTGTTGAAAAACCACTTTTCGCACTTGTGTTAGTGTTGAAAAACCACTTTCGCACTTGTGTTGGTGCAGGAAACCACTTTTGCACTTGTATTAGTGTGGAAAAAACACTTTTCGCACTTGTGTTAGTGTTGAAAAACCACTTTTCGCACTTGTGTTAGTGTTGAAAAACCACTTTTCGCACTTGTGTTGGTGCAGGAAACCACTTTTGCACTTGTATTAGTGTGGAAAAAACACTTTTCACACTTGTGTTAGTGTTGAAAAACCACTTTTCGCACTTGTGTTAGTGTTGAAAAACCACTTTTCGCACTTGTGTTGGTGCAGGAAACCACTTTTGCACTTGTATTAGTGTGGAAAAAACACATTTTGCACTTGTGATAGTGTTGAAAAACCACTTTTCGCACTTGTGTTAGTGTTGAAAAACCACTTTTCGCACTTGTGTTAGTGTTGAAAAACCACTTTTCGCACTTGTGTTGGTGCAGGAAACCACTTTTGCACTTGTATTAGTGTGGAAAAACCACTTTTCGCACTCGTGTTAGTGTTGAAAAACCACTTTTCGCACTTGTGTTAGTGTTGAAAAACCACTTTTCGCACTTGTGTTAGTGTTGAAAAACCACTTTTCGCACTTGTGTTAGTGTTGAAAACCACTTTTCGCACTTGTGTTAGTGTTAAAAACCACTTTTCGCACTTGTGTTAGTGTTGAAAAACCACTTTCGCACTTGTGTTGGTGCAGGAAACCACTTTTGCACTTGTATTAGTGTGGAAAAAACACTTTTCGCACTTGTGTTAGTGTTGAAAAACCACTTTTCGCACTTGTGTTGGTGCAGGAAACCACTTTTGCACTTGTATTAGTGTGGAAAAAACACTTTTCGCACTTGTGTTAGTGTTGAAAAACCACTTTTCGCACTTGTGTTAGTGTTGAAAAACCACTTTTCGCACTTGTGTTAGTGTTGAAAAACCACTTTTCTCACTTGTGTTGGTGCAGGAAACCACTTTTGCACTTGTATTTGTGTGGAAAAACCACTTTTCGCACTTGTGTTAGTGTTGAAAAACCACTTTTCGCACTTGTGTTAGTGTTGAAAAACCACTTTTCGGACTTGTGTTAGTGTTGAAAAACAACTTTTCGCACTTGTGTTAGTGTTGAAAAGCCACTTTTCGCACTTGTGTTGGTGCAGGAAACCACTTTTGCACTTGTATTAGTGTGGAAAAAACACGTTTTGCACTTGTGATAGTGTTGAAAAACCACTTTTCGCACTTGTGTTAGTGTTGAAAAACCACTTTTCGCACTTGTGTTAGTGTTGAAAAACCACTTTTTGCACTTGTGTTGGTGCAGGAAACCACTTTTGCACTTGTATTAGTGTGGAAAAAACACTTTTCGCACTTGTGTTAGTGTTGAAAACCACTTTTTGCACTTGTGTTAGTGTTGAAAAGCCACTTTTCGCACTTGTGTTGGTGCAGGAAACCACTTTTGCACTTGTATTAGTGTGGAAAAAACACGTTTTGCACTTGTGATAGTGTTGAAAAACCACTTTTCGCACTTGTGTTAGTGTTGAAAAACCACTTTTCGCACTTGTGTTAGTGTTGAAAAACCACTTTTTGCACTTGTGTTGGTGCAGGAAACCACTGTTGCACTTGTATTAGTGTGGAAAAAACACTTTTCGCACTTGTGTTAGTGTTGAAAAACCACTTTTCGCACTTGTGTTAGTGTTGAAAAGCCACTTTTCGCACTTGTGTTGGTGCAGGAAACCACTTTTGCACTTGTATTAGTGTGGAAAAACCACTTTTCGCACTTGTGTTAGTGTTGATAAACCACTTTTCGCACTTGTGTTAGTGTTGAAAAACCACTTTTCGCACTTGTGTTGGTGCAGGAAACCACTTTTGCACTTGTATTAGTGTGGAAAAAACACTTTTTGCACTTGTGATAGTGTTGAAAAACCACTTTTCGCACTTGTGTTAGTGTTGAAAAACCACTTTTCGCACTTGTGTTAGTGTTGAAAAACCACTTTCGCACTTGTGTTGGTGCAGGAAACCACTTTTGCACTTGTATTAGTGTGGAAAAAACACTTTTCGCACTTGTGTTAGTGTTGAAAAACCACTTTTCGCACTTGTGTTAGTGTTGAAAAACCACTTTTCGCACTTGTGTTGGTGCAGGAAACCACTTTTGCACTTGTATTAGTGTGGAAAAAACACTTTTCACACTTGTGTTAGTGTTGAAAAACCACTTTTCGCACTTGTGTTAGTGTTGAAAAACCACTTTTCGCACTTGTGTTGGTGCAGGAAACCACTTTTGCACTTGTATTAGTGTGGAAAAAACACATTTTGCACTTGTGATAGTGTTGAAAAACCACTTTTCGCACTTGTGTTAGTGTTGAAAAACCACTTTTCGCACTTGTGTTAGTGTTGAAAAACCACTTTTCTCACTTGTGTTGGTGCAGGAAACCACTTTTGCACTTGTATTTGTGTGGAAAAACCACTTTTCGCACTTGTGTTAGTGTTGAAAAACCACTTTTCGCACTTGTGTTAGTGTTGAAAAACCACTTTTCGCACTTGTGTTAGTGTTGAAAAACCACATTTCGCACTTGTGTTAGTGTTGAAAAACCACTTTTCGCACTTGTATTGGTGCAGGAAACCACTTTTGCACTTGTATTAGTGTGGAAAAAACACTTTTCGCACTTGTGTTAGTGTTGAAAAACCACTTTTCACACTTGTGTTTGTGCAGGAAACCACTTTTGCACTTGTATTAGTGTGGAAAAAACACGTTTTGCACTTGTGATAGTGTTGAAAAACCACTTTTCGCACTTGTGTTAGTGTTGAAAACCCACTTTTCGCACTTGTGTTAGTGTTGAAAAACCACTTTTCGCACTTGTGTTAGTGTTGAAAAATCCACTTTTCGCACTTGTGTTGGTGCAGGAAACCACTTTTGCACTTCTATTAGTGTGGAAAAAACCACTTTTCGCACTTGTGTTAGTGTTGAAAAACCACTTTTCGCACTTGTGTTAGTGTTGAAAACCACTTTTCACACTTGTGTTGGTGCAGAAAACCACTTTTGCACTTGTATTAGTGTGGAAAAAACACGTTTTGCACTTGTGATAGTGTTGAAAAACCACTTTTCGCACTTGTGTTAGTGTTGAAAAACCACTTTTTGCACTTGTGTTGGTGCAGGAAACCACTTTTGCACTTGTATTAGTGTGAAAAAAACACTTTTCGCACTTGTGTTAGTGTTGAAAAACCACTTATCGCACTTGTGTTGGTGCAGGAAACCACTTTTGCACTTGTATTAGTGTGGAAAAAACACTTTTTGCACTTGTGATAGTGTTGAAAAACCACTTTTCGCACTTGTGTTAGTGTTGAAAAACCACTTTTCGCACTTGTGTTGGTGCAGGAAACCACTTTTGCACTTGTATTAGTGTGGAAAAACCACTTTTCGCACTTGTGTTAGTGTTGAAAAACCACTTTTCGCACTTGTGTTAGTGTTGAAAAACCACTTTTCGCACTTGTGTTAGTGTTGAAAAACAACTTTTCGCACTTGTGTTAGTGTTGAAAACCACTTTTCGCACTTGTGTTAGTGTTGAAAAACCACTTTTCGCACTTGTGTTAGTGTTGAAAAACCACTTTCGCACTTGTGTTGGTGCAGGAAACCACTTTTGCACTTGTATTAGTGTGGAAAAAACACTTTTCGCACTTGTGTTAGTGTTGAAAAACCACTTTTCGCACTTGTGTTAGTGTTGAAAAACCACTTTTCGCACTTGTGTTGGTGCAGGAAACCACTTTTGCACTTGTATTAGTGTGGAAAAAACACTTTTCACACTTGTGTTAGTGTTGAAAAACCACTTTTCGCACTTGTGTTAGTGTTGAAAAACCACTTTTCGCACTTGTGTTGGTGCAGGAAACCACTTTTGCACTTGTATTAGTGTGGAAAAAACACTTTTTGCACTTGTGATAGTGTTGAAAAACCACTTTTCGCACTTGTGTTAGTGTTGAAAAACCACTTTTCGCACTTGTGTTAGTGTTGAAAAACCACTTTTCTCACTTGTGTTGGTGCAGGAAACCACTTTTGCACTTGTATTTGTGTGGAAAAACCACTTTTCGCACTTGTGTTAGTGTTGAAAAACCACTTTTCGCACTTGTGTTAGTGTTGAAAAACCACTTTTCGCACTTGTGTTAGTGTTGAAAAACCACTTTTCGCACTTGTGTTAGTGTTGAAAAACCACTTTTCGCACTTGTATTGGTGCAGGAAACCACTTTTGCACTTGTATTAGTGTGGAAAAAACACTTTTCGCACTTGTGTTAGTGTTGAAAAACCACTTTTCACACTTGTGTTTGTGCAGGAAACCACTTTTGCACTTGTATTAGTGTGGAAAAAACACGTTTTGCACTTGTGATAGTGTTGAAAAACCACTTTTCGCACTTGTGTTAGTGTTGAAAACCCACTTTTCGCACTTGTGTTAGTGTTGAAAAACCACTTTTCGCACTTGTGTTAGTGTTGAAAAATCCACTTTTCGCACTTGTGTTGGTGCAGGAAACCACTTTTGCACTTCTATTAGTGTGGAAAAAACCACTTTTCGCACTTGTGTTAGTGTTGAAAAACCACTTTTCGCACTTGTGTTAGTGTTGAAAACCACTTTTCACACTTGTGTTGGTGCAGAAAACCACTTTTGCACTTGTATTAGTGTGGAAAAAACACGTTTTGCACTTGTGATAGTGTTGAAAAACCACTTTTCGCACTTGTGTTAGTGTTGAAAAACCACTTTTTGCACTTGTGTTGGTGCAGGAAACCACTTTTGCACTTGTATAAGTGTGAAAAAAACACTTTTCGCACTTGTGTTAGTGTTGAAAAACCACTTATCGCACTTGTGTTGGTGCAGGAAACCACTTTTGCACTTGTATTAGTGTGGAAAAAACACTTTTTGCACTTGTGATAGTGTTGAAAAACCACTTTTCGCACTTGTGTTAGTGTTGAAAAACCACTTTTCGCACTTGTGTTGGTGCAGGAAACCACTTTTGCACTTGTATTAGTGTGGAAAAACCACTTTTCGCACTTGTGTTAGTGTTGAAAAACCACTTTTCGCACTTGTGTTAGTGTTGAAAAACCACTTTTCGCACTTGTGTTAGTGTTGAAAAACCACTTTTCGCACTTGTGTTAGTGTTGAAAACCACTTTTCGCACTTGTGTTAGTGTTGAAAAACCACTTTTCGCACTTGTATTGGTGCAGGAAACCACTTTTGCACTTGTATTAGTGTGGAAAAAACACTTTTTGCACTTGTGTTAGTGTTGAAAAACCACTTTTCGCACTTGTGTTAGTGTTGAAAAACAACTTTTCGCACTTGTGTTAGTGTTGAAAAATTCACTTTTCGCACTTGTGTTGGTGCAGTAAACCACTTTCCGCACTTATGTTAGTGTTGAAAAACCACTTTTCGCACTTATGTTAGTGTTGAAAAACAACTTTTCGCACTTGTGTTAGTGTTGAAAAGCCACTTTTCGCACTTGTGTTAGTGTTGAAAAACCACTTTTTGCACTTGTGTTGGTGCAGGAAACCACTTTTGCACTTGTATTAGTGTGGAAAAAACACTTTTCGCACTTGTGTTAGTGTTGAAAACCACTTTTTGCACTTGTGTTAGTGTTGAAAAGCCACTTTTCGCACTTGTGTTGGTGCAGGAAACCACTTTTGCACTTGTATTAGTGTGGAAAAAACACGTTTTGCACTTGTGATAGTGTTGAAAAACCACTTTTCGCACTTGTGTTAGTGTTGAAAAACCACTTTTCGCACTTGTGTTAGTGTTGAAAAACCACTTTTTGCACTTGTGTTGGTGCAGGAAACCACTGTTGCACTTGTATTAGTGTGGAAAAAACACTTTTCGCACTTGTGTTAGTGTTGAAAAACCACTTTTCGCACTTGTGTTAGTGTTGAAAAGCCACTTTTCGCACTTGTGTTGGTGCAGGAAACCACTTTTGCACTTGTATTAGTGTGGAAAAACCACTTTTCGCACTTGTGTTAGTGTTGATAAACCACTTTTCGCACTTGTGTTAGTGTTGAAAAACCACTTTTCGCACTTGTGTTGGTGCAGGAAACCACTTTTGCACTTGTATTAGTGTGGAAAAAACACTTTTTGCACTTGTGATAGTGTTGAAAAACCACTTTTCGCACTTGTGTTAGTGTTGAAAAACCACTTTTTGCACTTGTGTTAGTGTTGAAAAACCACTTTCGCACTTGTGTTGGTGCAGGAAACCACTTTTGCACTTGTATTAGTGTGGAAAAAACACTTTTCACACTTGTGTTAGTGTTGAAAAACCACTTTTCGCACTTGTGTTAGTGTTGAAAAACCACTTTTCGCACTTGTGTTGGTGCAGGAAACCACTTTTGCACTTGTATTAGTGTGGAAAAAACACTTTTTGCACTTGTGATAGTGTTGAAAAACCACTTTTCGCACTTGTGTTAGTGTTGAAAAACCACTTTTCGCACTTGTGTTAGTGTTGAAAAACCACTTTTCTCACTTGTGTTGGTGCAGGAAACCACTTTTGCACTTGTATTTGTGTGGAAAAACCACTTTTCGCACTTGTGTTAGTGTTGAAAAACCACTTTTCGCACTTGTGTTAGTGTTGAAAAACCACTTTTCGCACTTGTGTTAGTGTTGAAAAACCACTTTTCGCACTTGTGTTAGTGTTGAAAAACCACTTTTCGCACTTGTATTGGTGCAGGAAACCACTTTTGCACTTGTATTAGTGTGGAAAAAACACTTTTCGCACTTGTGTTAGTGTTGAAAAACCACTTTTCACACTTGTGTTTGTGCAGGAAACCACTTTTGCACTTGTATTAGTGTGGAAAAAACACATTTTGCAATTGTGATAGTGTTGAAAAACCACTTTTCGCACTTGTGTTAGTGTTGAAAAACCACTTTTCGCACTTGTGTTAGTGTTGAAAAACCACTTTTCGCACTTGTGTTAGTGTTAAAAAATCCACTTTTCGCACTTGTGTTGGTGCAGGAAACCACTTTTGCACTTCTATTAGTGTGGAAAAAACCACTTTTTGCACTTGTGTTAGTGTTGAAAAACCACTTTTCGCACTTGTGTTAGTGTTGAAAACCACTTTTCACACTTGTGTTGGTGCAGAAAACCACTTTTGCACTTGTATTAGTGTGGAAAAAACACGTTTTGCACTTGTGATAGTGTTGAAAAACCACTTTTCGCACTTGTGTTAGTGTTGAAAAACCACTTTTTGCACTTGTGTTGGTGCAGGAAACCACTTTTGCACTTGTATTAGTGTGAAAAAAACACTTTTCGCACTTGTGTTAGTGTTGAAAAACCACTTTTCGCACTTGTGTTGGTGCAGGAAACCACTTTTGCACTTGTATTAGTGTGGAAAAAACACTTTTTGCACTTGTGATAGTGTTGAAAAACCACTTTTCGCACTTGTGTTAGTGTTGAAAAACCACTTTTCGCACTTGTGTTGGTGCAGGAAACCACTTTTGCACTTGTATTAGTGTGGAAAAACCACTTTTCGCACTTGTGTTAGTGTTTAAAAACCACTTTTCGCACTTGTGTTAGTGTTGAAAAACCACTTTTCGCACTTGTGTTAGTGTTGAAAAACCACTTTTCGCACTTGTGTTAGTGTTGAAAACCACTTTTCGCACTTGTGTTAGTGTTGAAAAACCACTTTTCGCACTTGTATTGGTGCAGGAAACCACTTTTGCACTTGTATTAGTGTGGAAAAAACACTTTTTGCACTTGTGTTAGTGTTGAAAAACCACTTTTCGCACTTGTGTTAGTGTTGAAAAACAACTTTTCGCACTTGTGTTAGTGTTGAAAAATTCACTTTTCGCACTTGTGTTGGTGCAGGAAACCACTTTCCGCACTTATGTTAGTGTTGAAAAACCACTTTTCGCACTTGTGTTAGTGTTGAAAAACAACTTTTCGCACTTGTGTTAGTGTTGAAAAGCCACTTTTCGCACTTGTGTTGGTGCAGGAAACCACTTTTGCACTTGTATTAGTGTGGAAAAACCACTTTTCGCATTTGTGTTAGTGTTGAAAAACCACTTTTCGCACTTGTGTTAGTGTTGAAAAACCACTTTTCGCACTTGTATTGGTGCAGGAAACCACTTTTGCACTTGTATTAGTGTGGAAAAAACACTTTTTGCACTTGTGTTAGTGTTGAAAAACCACTTTTTGCACTTGTGTTAGTGTTGAAAAACAACTTTTCGCACTTGTGTTAGTGTTGAAAAATTCACTTTTCGCACTTGTGTTGGTGCAGGAAACCACTTTTGCACTTCTATTAGTGTGGAAAAACCACTTTTCGCACTTGTGTTAGTGTTGAAAAACCACTTTTCGCACTTGTGTTAGTGTTGAAAACCACTTTTCACACTTGTGTTGGTGCAGAAAACCACTTTTGCACTTGTATTAGTGTGGAAAAAACACGTTTTGCACTTGTGATAGTGTTGAAAAACCACTTTTCGCACTTGTGTTAGTGTTGAAAAACCACTTTTTGCACTTGTGTTGGTGCAGGAAACCACTTTTGCACTTGTATTAGTGTGGAAAAAACACTTTTCGCACTTGTGTTAGTGTTGAAAAACCATTTTTCGCACTTGTGTTGGTGCAGGAAACCACTTTTGCACTTGTATTAGTGTGGAAAAAACACTTTTTGCACTTGTGATAGTGTTGAAAAACCACTTTTCGCACTTGTGTTAGTGTTGAAAAACCACTTTTCGCACTTGTGTTGGTGCAGGAAACCACTTTTGCACTTGTGTTAGTGTGGAAAAACCACTTTCCGCACTTATGTTAGTGTTGAAAAACCACTTTTCGCACTTGTGTTAGTGTTGAAAAACAACTTTTCGCACTTGTGTTAGTGTTGAAAAGCCACTTTTCGCACTGGTGTTGGTGCAGGAAACCACTTTTGCACTTGTATTAGTGTGGAAAAAACACGTTTTGCACTTGTGATAGTGTTGAAAAACCACTTTTCGCACTTGTGTTAGTGTTGAAAAACCACTTTTCGCACTTGTGTTAGTGTTGAAAAACCACTTTTTGCACTTGTGTTGGTGCAGGAAACCACTTTTGCACTTGTATTAGTGTGGAAAAAACACTTTTCGCACTTGTGTTAGTGTTGAAAACCACTTTTTGCACTTGTGTTAGTGTTGAAAAGCCACTTTTCGCACTTGTGTTGGTGCAGGAAACCACTTTTGCACTTGTATTAGTGTGGAAAAAACACGTTTTGCACTTGTGATAGTGTTGAAAAACCACTTTTCGCACTTGTGTTAGTGTTGAAAAACCACTTTTCGCACTTGTGTTAGTGTTGAAAAACCACTTTTTGCACTTGTGTTGGTGCAGGAAACCAATTTTGCACTTGTATTAGTGTGGAAAAAACACTTTTCGCACTTGTGTTAGTGTTGAAAAACCACTTTTCGCACTTGTGTTAGTGTTGAAAAGCCACTTTTCGCACTTGTGTTGGTGCAGGAAACCACTTTTGCACTTGTATTAGTGTGGAAAAACCACTTTTCGCACTTGTGTTAGTGTTGATAAACCACTTTTTGCACTTGTGTTAGTGTTGAAAAACCACTTTTCGCACTTGTGTTGGTGCAGGAAACCACTTTTGCACTTGTATTAGTGTGGAAAAAACACTTTTTGCACTTGTGATAGTGTTGAAAAACCACTTTTCGCACTTGTGTTAGTGTTGAAAAACCACTTTTCGCACTTGTGTTAGTGTTGAAAAACCACTTTTTGCACTTGTGTTGGTGCAGGAAACCACTTTTGCACTTCTATTAGTGTGGAAAAACCACTTTTCGCACTTGTGTTAGTGTTGAAAAAACCACTTTTCGCACTTGTGTTAGTGTTGAAAACCACTTTTCACACTTGTGTTGGTGCAGAAAACCACTTTTGCACTTGTATTAGTGTGGAAAAAACACGTTTTGCACTTGTGATAGTGTTGAAAAACCACTTTTCGCACTTGTGTTAGTGTTGAAAAACCACTTTTTGCACTTGTGTTGGTGCAGGAAACCACTTTTGCACTTGTATTAGTGTGGAAAAAACACTTTTCGCACTTGTGTTAGTGTTGAAAAACCATTTTTCGCACTTGTGTTGGTGCAGGAAACCACTTTTGCACTTGTATTAGTGTGGAAAAAACACTTTTTGCACTTGTGATAGTGTTGAAAAACCACTTTTCGCACTTGTGTTAGTGTTGAAAAACCACTTTTCGCACTTGTGTTGGTGCAGGAAACCACTTTTGCACTTGTGGTAGTGTGGAAAAACCACTTTCCGCACTTATGTTAGTGTTGAAAAACCACTTTTCGCACTTGTGTTAGTGTTGAAAAACAACTTTTCGCACTTGTGTTAGTGTTGAAAAGCCACTTTTCGCACTGGTGTTGGTGCAGGAAACCACTTTTGCACTTGTATTAGTGTGGAAAAAACACGTTTTGCACTTGTGATAGTGTTGAAAAACCACTTTTCGCACTTGTGTTAGTGTTGAAAAACCACTTTTCGCACTTGTGTTAGTGTTGAAAAACCACTTTTTGCACTTGTGTTGGTGCAGGAAACCACTTTTGCACTTGTATTAGTGTGGAAAAAACACTTTTCGCACTTGTGTTAGTGTTGAAAACCACTTTTTGCACTTGTGTTAGTGTTGAAAAGCCACTTTTCGCACTTGTGTTGGTGCAGGAAACCACTTTTGTACTTGTATTAGTGTGGAAAAAACACGTTTTGCACTTGTGATAGTGTTGAAAAACCACTTTTCGCACTTGTGTTAGTGTTGAAAAACCACTTTTCGCACTTGTGTTAGTGTTGAAAAACCACTTTTTGCACTTGTGTTGGTGCAGGAAACCAATTTTGCACTTGTATTAGTGTGGAAAAAACACTTTTCGCACTTGTGTTAGTGTTGAAAAACCACTTTTCGCACTTGTGTTAGTGTTGAAAAGCCACTTTTCGCACTTGTGTTGGTGCAGGAAACCACTTTTGCACTTGTATTAGTGTGGAAAAACCACTTTTCGCACTTGTGTTAGTGTTGATAAACCACTTTTTGCACTTGTGTTAGTGTTGAAAAACCACTTTTCGCACTTGTGTTGGTGCAGGAAACCACTTTTGCACTTGTGGTAGTGTGGAAAAACCACTTTCCGCACTTATGTTAGTGTTGAAAAACCACTTTTCGCACTTGTGTTAGTGTTGAAAAACAACTTTTCGCACTTGTGTTAGTGTTGAAAAGCCACTTTTCGCACTGGTGTTGGTGCAGGAAACCACTTTTGCACTTGTATTAGTGTGGAAAAAACACGTTTTGCACTTGTGATAGTGTTGAAAAACCACTTTTCGCACTTGTGTTAGTGTTGAAAAACCACTTTTCGCACTTGTGTTAGTGTTGAAAAACCACTTTTTGCACTTGTGTTGGTGCAGGAAACCACTTTTGCACTTGTATTAGTGTGGAAAAAACACTTTTCGCACTTGTGTTAGTGTTGAAAACCACTTTTTGCACTTGTGTTAGTGTTGAAAAGCCACTTTTCGCACTTGTGTTGGTGCAGGAAACCACTTTTGTACTTGTATTAGTGTGGAAAAAACACGTTTTGCACTTGTGATAGTGTTGAAAAACCACTTTTCGCACTTGTGTTAGTGTTGAAAAACCACTTTTCGCACTTGTGTTAGTGTTGAAAAACCACTTTTTGCACTTGTGTTGGTGCAGGAAACCAATTTTGCACTTGTATTAGTGTGGAAAAAACACTTTTCGCACTTGTGTTAGTGTTGAAAAACCACTTTTCGCACTTGTGTTAGTGTTGAAAAGCCACTTTTCGCACTTGTGTTGGTGCAGGAAACCACTTTTGCACTTGTATTAGTGTGGAAAAACCACTTTTCGCACTTGTGTTAGTGTTGATAAACCACTTTTTGCACTTGTGTTAGTGTTGAAAAACCACTTTTCGCACTTGTGTTGGTGCAGGAAACCACTTTTGCACTTGTATTAGTGTGGAAAAAACACTTTTTGCACTTGTGATAGTGTTGAAAAACCACTTTTCGCACTTGTGTTAGTGTTGAAAAACCACTTTTCGCACTTGTGTTAGTGTTGAAAAACCACTTTCGCACTTGTGTTGGTGCAGGAAACCACTTTTGCACTTGTATTAGTGTGGAAAAAACACTTTTCGCACTTGTGTTAGTGTTGAAAAACCACTTTTCGCACTTGTGTTAGTGTTGAAAAATCCACTTTTCTCACTTGTGTTGGTGCAGGAAACCACTTTTGCACTTCTATTAGTGTGGAAAAAACCACTTTTCGCACTTGTGTTAGTGTTGAAAAACCACTTTTCGCACTTGTGTTAGTGTTGAAAACCACTTTTCACACTTGTGTTGGTGCAGAAAACCACTTTTGCACTTGTATTAGTGTGGAAAAAACACGTTTTGCACTTGTGATAGTGTTGAAAAACCACTTTTCGCACTTGTGTTAGTGTTGAAAAACCACTTTTTGCACTTGTGTTGGTGCAGGAAACCACTTTTGCACTTGTATTAGTGTGATAAAAACACTTTTCGCACTTGTGTTAGTGTTGAAAAACCACTTTTCGCACTTGTGTTGGTGCAGGAAACCACTTTTGCACTTGTATTAGTGTGGAAAAAACACTTTTTGCACTTGTGATAGTGTTGAAAAACCACTTTTCGCACTTGTGTTAGTGTTGAAAAACCACTTTTCGCACTTGTGTTGGTGCAGGAAACCACTTTTGCACTTGTATTAGTGTGGAAAAACCACTTTTCGCACTTGTGTTAGTGTTGAAAAACCACTTTTCGCACTTGTGTTAGTGTTGAAAAACCACTTTTCGCACTTGTGTTAGTGTTGAAAAACCACTTTTCGCACTTGTGTTAGTGTTGAAAACCACTTTTCGCACTTGTGTTAGTGTTGAAAAACCACTTTTCGCACTTGTATTGGTGCAGGAAACCACTTTTGCACTTGTATTAGTGTGGAAAAAACACTTTTTGCACTTGTGT
This sequence comes from Myxine glutinosa, assembly GCF_964187855.1. Lineage (NCBI taxonomy): Eukaryota > Metazoa > Chordata > Myxini > Myxiniformes > Myxinidae > Myxine > Myxine glutinosa. The sequence continues at coordinate 98,819 of NW_027617459.1, forward strand.
TAGTGTTGAAAAACCACTTTTCGCACTTGTGTTAGTGTTGAAAAACAACTTTTCGCACTTGTGTTAGTGTTGAAAAATTCACTTTTCGCACTTGTGTTGGTGCAGGAAACCACTTTCCGCACTTATGTTAGTGTTGAAAAACCACTTTTCGCACTTATGTTAGTGTTGAAAAACAACTTTTCGCACTTGTGTTAGTGTTGAAAAGCCACTTTTCGCACTTGTGTTAGTGTTGAAAAACCACTTTTTGCACTTGTGTTGGTGCAGGAAACCACTTTTGCACTTGTATTAGTGTGGAAAAAACACTTTTCGCACTTGTGTTAGTGTTGAAAACCACTTTTTGCACTTGTGTTAGTGTTGAAAAGCCACTTTGCGCACTTGTGTTGGTGCAGGAAACCACTTTTGCACTTGTATTAGTGTGGAAAAAACACGTTTTGCACTTGTGATAGTGTTGAAAAACCACTTTTCGCACTTGTGTTAGTGTTGAAAAACCACTTTTCGCACTTGTGTTAGTGTTGAAAAACCACTTTTTGCACTTGTGTTGGTGCAGGAAACCACTGTTGCACTTGTATTAGTGTGGAAAAAACACTTTTCGCACTTGTGTTAGTGTTGAAAAACCACTTTTCGCACTTGTGTTAGTGTTGAAAAGCCACTTTTCGCACTTGTGTTGGTGCAGGAAACCACTTTTGCACTTGTATTAGTGTGGAAAAACCACTTTTCGCACTTGTGTTAGTGTTGATAAACCACTTTTCGCACTTGTGTTAGTGTTGAAAAACCACTTTTCGCACTTGTGTTGGTGCAGGAAACCACTTTTGCACTTGTATTAGTGTGGAAAAAACACGTTTTGCACTTGTGATAGTGTTGAAAAACCACTTTTCGCACTTGTGTTAGTGTTGAAAAACCACTTTTCGCACTTGTGTTAGTGTTGAAAAACCACTTTCGCACTTGTGTTGGTGCAGGAAACCACTTTTGCACTTGTATTAGTGTGGAAAAAACACTTTTCGCACTTGTGTTAGTGCTGAAAAACCACTTTTCGCACTTGTGTTAGTGTTGAAAAACCACTTTTCGCACTTGTGTTGGTGCAGGAAACCACTTTTGCACTTGTATTAGTGTGGAAAAAACACTTTTCACACTTGTGTTAGTGTTGAAAAACCACTTTTCGCACTTGTGTTAGTGTTGAAAAACCACTTTTCGCACTTGTGTTGGTGCAGGAAACCACTTTTGCACTTGTATTAGTGTGGAAAAAACACTTTTTGCACTTGTGATAGTGTTGAAAAACCACTTTTCGCACTTGTGTTAGTGTTGAAAAACCACTTTTCGCACTTGTGTTAGTGTTGAAAAACCACTTTCTCACTTGTGTTGGTGCAGGAAACCACTTTTGCACTTGTATTTGTGTGGAAAAACCACTTTTCGCACTTGTGTTAGTGTTGAAAAACCACTTTTCGCACTTGTGTTAGTGTTGAAAAACCACTTTTCGCACTTGTGTTAGTGTTGAAAAACCACTTTTCGCACTTGTGTTAGTGTTGAAAAACCACTTTTCGCACTTGTATTGGTGCAGGAAACCACTTTTGCACTTGTATTAGTGTGGAAAAAACACTTTTCGCACTTGTGTTAATGTTGAAAAACCACTTTTCGCACTTGTGTTAGTGTTGAAAAACCACTTTTCGCACTTGTGTTAGTGTTGAAAAACCACTTTTCGCACTTGTGTTAGTGTTGAAAAATCCACTTTTCGCACTTGTGTTGGTGCAGGAAACCACTTTTGCACTTCTATTAGTGTGGAAAAAACCACTTTTCGCACTTGTGTTAGTGTTGAAAAACCACTTTTCGCACTTGTGTTAGTGTTGAAAACCACTTTTCACACTTGTGTTGGTGCAGAAAACCACTTTTGCACTTGTATTAGTGTGGAAAAAACACGTTTTGCACTTGTGATAGTGTTGAAAAACCACTTTTCGCACTTGTGTTAGTGTTGAAAAACCACTTTTTGCACTTGTGTTGGTGCAGGAAACCACTTTTGCACTTGTATTAGTGTGAAAAAAACACGTTTTGCACTTGTGATAGTGTTGAAAAACCACTTTTCGCACTTGTGTTAGTGTTGAAAAACCACTTTTTGCACTTGTGTTGGTGCAGGAAACCACTTTTGCACTTGTATTAGTGTGAAAAAAACACTTTTCGCACTTGTGTTAGTATTGAAAAACCACTTTTCGCACTTGTGTTGGTGCAGGAAACCACTTTTGCACTTGTATTAGTGTGGAAAAAACCCTTTTTGCACTTGTGATAGTGTTGAAAAACCACTTTTCGCACTTGTGTTAGTGTTGAAAAACCACTTTTCGCACTTGTGTTGGTGCAGGAAACCACTTTTGCACTTGTATTAGTGTGGAAAAACCACTTTTCGCACTTGTGTTAGTGTTGAAAAACCACTTTTCGCACTTGTGTTAGTGTTGAAAAACCACTTTTCGCACTTGTGTTAGTGTTGAAAAACCACTTTTCGCACTTGTGTTAGTGTTGAAAACCACTTTTCGCACTTGTGTTAGTGTTGAAAAACCACTTTTCGCACTTGTATTGGTGCAGGAAACCACTTTTGCACTTGTATTTGTGTGGAAAAAACACTTTTTGCACTTGTGTTAGTGTTGAAAAACCACTTTTCGCACTTGTGTTAGTGTTGAAAAACAACTTTTCGCACTTGTGTTAGTGTTGAAAAATTCACTTTTCGCACTTGTGTTGGTGCAGGAAACCACTTTCCGCACTTATGTTAGTGTTGAAAAACCACTTTTCGCACTTGTGTTAGTGTTGAAAAACAACTTTTCGCACATGTGTTAGTGTTGAAAAGCCACTTTTCGCACTTGTGTTGGTGCAGGAAACCACTTTTGCACTTGTATTAGTGTGGAAAAACCACTTTTCGCACTTGTGTTAGTGTTGAAAAACCACTTTTCGCACTTGTGTTAGTGTTGAAAAACCACTTTTCGCACTTGTATTGGTGCAGGAAACCACTTTTGCACTTGTATTAGTGTGGAAAAAACACTTTTTGCACTTGTGTTAGTGTTGAAAAACCACTTTTCGCACTTGTGTTAGTGTTGAAAAACAACTTTTCGCACTTGTGTTAGTGTTGAAAAATTCACTTTTCGCACTTGTGTTGGTGCAGGAAACCACTTTTGCACTTCTATTAGTGTGGAAAAACCACTTTTCGCACTTGTGTTAGTGTTGAAAAACCACTTTTCGCACTTGTGTTAGTGTTGAAAACCACTTTTCACACTTGTGTTGGTGCAGAAAACCACTTTTGCACTTGTATTAGTGTGGAAAAAACACGTTTTGCACTTGTGATAGTGTTGAAAAACCACTTTTCGCACTTGTGTTAGTGTTGAAAAACCACTTTTTGCACTTGTGTTGGTGCAGGAAACCACTTTTGCACTTGTATTAGTGTGGAAAAAACACTTTTCGCACTTGTGTTAGTGTTGAAAAACCATTTTTCGCACTTGTGTTGGTGCAGGAAACCACTTTTGCACTTGTATTAGTGTGGAAAAAACACTTTTTGCACTTGTGATAGTGTTGAAAAACCACTTTTCGCACTTGTGTTAGTGTTGAAAAACCACTTTTCGCACTTGTGTTGGTGCAGGAAACCACTTTTGCACTTGTGTTAGTGTGGAAAAACCACTTTCCGCACTTATGTTAGTGTTGAAAAACCACTTTTCGCACTTGTGTTAGTGTTGAAAAACAACTTTTCGCACTTGTGTTAGTGTTGAAAAGCCACTTTTCGCACTGGTGTTGGTGCAGGAAACCACTTTTGCACTTGTATTAGTGTGGAAAAAACACGTTTTGCACTTGTGATAGTGTTGAAAAACCACTTTTCGCACTTGTGTTAGTGTTGAAAAACCACTTTTCGCACTTGTGTTAGTGTTGAAAAACCACTTTTTGCACTTGTGTTGGTGCAGGAAACCACTTTTGCACTTGTATTAGTGTGGAAAAAACACTTTTCGCACTTGTGTTAGTGTTGAAAACCACTTTTTGCACTTGTGTTAGTGTTGAAAAGCCACTTTTCGCACTTGTGTTGGTGCAGGAAACCACTTTTGCACTTGTATTAGTGTGGAAAAAACACGTTTTGCACTTGTGATAGTGTTGAAAAACCACTTTTCGCACTTGTGTTAGTGTTGAAAAACCACTTTTCGCACTTGTGTTAGTGTTGAAAAACCACTTTTTGCACTTGTGTTGGTGCAGGAAACCAATTTTGCACTTGTATTAGTGTGGAAAAAACACTTTTCGCACTTGTGTTAGTGTTGAAAAACCACTTTTCGCACTTGTGTTAGTGTTGAAAAGCCACTTTTCGCACTTGTGTTGGTGCAGGAAACCACTTTTGCACTTGTATTAGTGTGGAAAAACCACTTTTCGCACTTGTGTTAGTGTTGATAAACCACTTTTTGCACTTGTGTTAGTGTTGAAAAACCACTTTTCGCACTTGTGTTGGTGCAGGAAACCACTTTTGCACTTGTATTAGTGTGGAAAAAACACTTTTTGCACTTGTGATAGTGTTGAAAAACGACTTTTCGCACTTGTGTTAGTGTTGAAAAACCACTTTTCGCACTTGTGTTAGTGTTGAAAAACCACTTTTCGCACTTGTGTTGGTGCAGGAAACCACTTTTGCACTTCTATTAGTGTGGAAAAACCACTTTTCGCACTTGTGTTAGTGTTGAAAAAACCACTTTTCGCACTTGTGTTAGTGTTGAAAACCACTTTTCACACTTGTGTTGGTGCAGAAAACCACTTTTGCACTTGTATTAGTGTGGAAAAAACACGTTTTGCACTTGTGATAGTGTTGAAAAACCACTTTTCGCACTTGTGTTAGTGTTGAAAAACCACTTTTTGCACTTGTGTTGGTGCAGGAAACCACTTTTGCACTTGTATTAGTGTGGAAAAAACACTTTTCGCACTTGTGTTAGTGTTGAAAAACCATTTTTCGCACTTGTGTTGGTGCAGGAAACCACTTTTGCACTTGTATTAGTGTGGAAAAAACACTTTTTGCACTTGTGATAGTGTTGAAAAACCACTTTTCGCACTTGTGTTAGTGTTGAAAAACCACTTTTCGCACTTGTGTTGGTGCAGGAAACCACTTTTGCACTTGTGTTAGTGTGGAAAAACCACTTTCCGCACTTGTATTAGTGTGGAAAAAACACTTTTCGCACTTGTGTTAGTGTTGAAAAACCACTTTTCGCACTTGTGTTAGTGTTGAAAAGCCACTTTTCGCACTTGTGTTGGTGCAGGAAACCACTTTTGCACTTGTATTAGTGTGGAAAAACCACTTTTCGCACTTGTGTTAGTGTTGAAAAACCACTTTTTGCACTTGTGTTAGTGTTGAAAAACCACTTTTCGCACTTGTGTTGGTGCAGGAAACCACTTTTGCACTTGTATTAGTGTGGAAAAAACACTTTTTGCACTTGTGATAGTGTTGAAAAACCACTTTTCGCACTTGTGTTAGTGTTGAAAAACTACTTTTCGCACTTGTGTTAGTGTTGAAAAACCACTTTCGCACTTGTGTTGGTGCAGGAAACCACTTTTGCACTTGTATTAGTGTGGAAAAAACACTTTTCGCACTTGTGTTAGTGTTGAAAAACCACATTTTTCGCACTTGTGTTAGTGTTGAAAAACCACTTTTCGCACTTGTGTTGGTGCAGGAAACCACTTTTGCACTTGTATTAGTGTGGAAAAAAACACTTTTCGCACGTGTGTTAGTGTTGAAAAACCACTTTTCGCACTTGTGTTAGTGTTGAAAAACCACTTTTCGCACTTGTGTTGGTGCAGGAAACCACTTTTGCACTTGTATTTGTGTGGAAAAACCACTTTTCGCACTTGTGTTAGTGTTGAAAAACCACTTTTCGCACTTGTGTTAGTGTTGAAAAACCACTTTTCGCACTTGTGTTAGTGTTGAAAAACCACTTTTCGCACTTGTGTTAGTGTTGAAAAACCACTTTTCGCACTTGTATTGGTGCAGGAAACCACTTTTGCACTTGTATTAGTGTGGAAAAAACACTTTTCGCACTTGTGTTAGTGTTGAAAAACCACTTTTCACACTTGTGTTCGTGCAGGAAACCACTTTTGCACTTGTATTAGTGTGGAAAAAACACGTTTTGCACTTGTGATAGTGTTGAAAAACCACTTTTCGCACTTGTGTTAGTGTTGAAAAACCACTTTTCGCACTTGTGTTAGTGTTGAAAAACCACTTTTCGCACTTGTGTTAGTGTTGAAAACCACTTTTCGCACTTGTGTTAGTGTTGAAAAACCACTTTTCGCACTTGTATTGGTGCAGGAAACCACTTTTGCACTTGTATTAGTGTGGAAAAAACACTTTTTGCACTTGTGTTAGTGTTGAAAAACCACTTTTCGCACTTGTGTTAGTGTTGAAAAACAACTTTTCGCACTTGTGTTAGTGTTGAAAAATTCACTTTTCGCACTTGTGTTGGTGCAGGAAACCACTTTCCGCACTTATGTTAGTGTTGAAAAACCACTTTTCGCACTTATGTTAGTGTTGAAAAACAACTTTTCGCACTTGTGTTAGTGTTGAAAGCCACTTTTCGCACTTGTGTTAGTGTTGAAAAACCACTTTTTGCACTTGTGTTGGTGCAGGAAACCACTTTTGCACTTGTATTAGTGTGGAAAAAACACTTTTCACACTTGTGTTAGTGTTGAAAACCACTTTTTGCACTTGTGTTAGTGTTGAAAAGCCACTTTTCGCACTTGTGTTGGTGCAGGAAACCACTTTTGCACTTGTATTAGTGTGGAAAAAACACGTTTTGCACTTGTGATAGTGTTGAAAAACCACTTTTCGCACTTGTGTTAGTGTTGAAAAACCACTTTTCGCACTTGTGTTAGTGTTGAAAAACCACTTTTTGCACTTGTGTTGGTGCAGGAAACCACTGTTGCACTTGTATTAGTGTGGAAAAAACACTTTTCGCACTTGTGTTAGTGTTGAAAAACCACTTTTCGCACTTGTGTTAGTGTTGAAAAGCCACTTTTCGCACTTGTGTTGGTGCAGGAAACCACTTTTGCACTTGTATTAGTGTGGAAAAACCACTTTTCGCACTTGTGTTAGTGTTGATAAACCACTTTTCGCACTTGTGTTAGTGTTGAAAAACCACTTTTCGCACTTGTGTTGGTGCAGGAAACCACTTTTGCACTTGTATTAGTGTGGAAAAACACTTTTTGCACTTGTGATAGTGTTGAAAAACCACTTTTCGCACTTGTGTTAGTGTTGAAAAACCACTTTTCGCACTTGTGTTAGTGTTGAAAAACCACTTTCGCACTTGTGTTGGTGCAGGAAACCACTTTTGCACTTGTATTAGTGTGGAAAAAACACTTTTCGCACTTGTGTTAGTGTTGAAAAACCACTTTTCGCACTTGTGTTAGTGTTGAAAAACCACTTTTCGCACTTGTGTTGGTGCAGGAAACCACTTTTGCACTTGTATTAGTGTGGAAAAAACACTTTTCACACTTGTGTTAGTGTTGAAAAACCACTTTTCGCACTTGTGTTAGTGTTGAAAAGCCACTTTTCGCACTTGTGTTGGTGCAGGAAACCACTTTTGCACTTGTATTAGTGTGGAAAAACCACTTTTCGCACTTGTGTTAGTGTTGAAAAACCACTTTTTGCACTTGTGTTAGTGTTGAAAAACCACTTTTCGCACTTGTGTTGGTGCAGGAAACCACTTTTGCACTTGTATTAGTGTGGAAAAAACACTTTTTGCACTTGTGATAGTGTTGAAAAACCACTTTTCGCACTTGTGTTAGTGTTGAAAAACCACTTTTCGCACTTGTGTTAGTGTTGAAAAACCACTTTCGCACTTGTGTTGGTGCAGGAAACCACTTTTGCACTTGTATTAGTGTGGAAAAAACACTTTTCGCACGTGTGTTAGTGTTGAAAAACCACTTTTCGCACTTGTGTTAGTGTTGAAAAACCACTTTTCGCACTTGTGTTGGTGCAGGAAACCACTTTTGCACTTGTATTAGTGTGGAAAAAACACTTTTTGCACTTGTGATAGTGTTGAAAAACCACTTTTCGCACTTGTGTTAGTGTTGAAAAACCACTTTTCGCACTTGTGTTAGTGTTGAAAAACCACTTTTCGCACTTGTGTTGGTGCAGGAAACCACTTTTGCACTTGTATTTGTGTGGAAAAACCACTTTTCGCACTTGTGTTAGTGTTGAAAAACCACTTTTCGCACTTGTGTTAGTGTTGAAAAACCACTTTTCGCACTTGTGTTAGTGTTGAAAAACCACTTTTCGCACTTGTGTTAGTGTTGAAAAACCACTTTTCGCACTTGTATTGGTGCAGGAAACCACTTTTGCACTTGTATTAGTGTGGAAAAAACACTTTTCGCACTTGTGTTAGTGTTGAAAAACCACTTTTCACACTTGTGTTCGTGCAGGAAACCACTTTTGCACTTGTATTAGTGTGGAAAAAACACGTTTTGCACTTGTGATAGTGTTGAAAAACCACTTTTCGCACTTGTGTTAGTGTTGAAAAACCACTTTTCGCACTTGTGTTAGTGTTGAAAAACCACTTTTCGCACTTGTGTTAGTGTTGAAAACCACTTTTCGCACTTGTGTTAGTGTTGAAAAACCACTTTTCGCACTTGTATTGGTGCAGGAAACCACTTTTGCACTTGTATTAGTGTGGAAAAAAACACTTTTTACACTTGTGTTAGTGTTGAAAAACCACTTTTCGCACTTGTGTTAGTGTTGAAAATCAACTTTTCGCACTTGTGTTAGTGTTGAAAAATTCACTTTTCGCACTTGTGTTGGTGCAGGAAACCACTTTCCGCACTTATGTTAGTGTTGAAAAACCACTTTTCGCACTTATGTTAGTGTTGAAAAACAACTTTTCGCACTTGTGTTAGTGTTGAAAAGCCACTTTTCGCACTTGTGTTAGTGTTGAAAAACCACTTTTTGCACTTGTGTTGGTGCAGGAAACCACTTTTGCACTTGTATTAGTGTGGAAAAAACACTTTTCGCACTTGTGTTAGTGTTGAAAACCACTTTTTGCACTTGTGTTAGTGTTGAAAAGCCACTTTTCGCACTTGTGTTGGTGCAAAAAACCACTTTTGCACTTGTATTAGTGTGGAAAAAACACGTTTTGCACTTGTGATAGTGTTGAAAAACCACTTTTCGCACTTGTGTTAGTGTTGAAAAACCACTTTTCGCACTTGTGTTAGTGTTGAATAAACCACTTTTTGCACTTGTGTTGGTGCAGGAAACCACTGTTGCACTTGTATTAGTGTGGAAAAAACACTTTTCGCACTTGTGTTAGTGTTGAAAAACCACTTTTCGCACTTGTGTTAGTGTTGAAAAGCCACTTTTCGCACTTGTGTTGGTGCAGGAAACCACTTTTGCACTTGTATTAGTGTGGAAAAACCACTTTTCGCACTTGTGTTAGTGTTGATAAACCACTTTTCGCACTTGTGTTAGTGTTGAAAAACCACTTTTCGCACTTGTGTTGGTGCAGGAAACCACTTTTGCACTTGTATTAGTGTGGAAAAAACACTTTTTGCACTTGTGATAGTGTTGAAAAACCACTTTTCGCACTTGTGTTAGTGTTGAAAAACCACTTTTCGCACTTGTGTTAGTGTTGAAAAACCACTTTCGCACTTGTGTTGGTGCAGGAAACCACTTTTGCACTTGTATTAGTGTGGAAAAAACACTTTTCGCACTTGTGTTAGTGTTGAAAAACCACTTTTCGTACTTGTGTTAGTGTTGAAAAACCACTTTTCGCACTTGTGTTGGTGCAGGAAACCACTTTTGCACTTGTATTAATGTGGAAAAAACACTTTTCACACTTGTGTTAGTGTTGAAAAACCACTTTTCGCACTTGTGTTAGTGTTGAAAAACCACTTTTCGCACTTGTGTTGGTGCAGGAAACCACTTTTGCACTTGTATTAGTGTGGAAAAAACACTTTTTGCACTTGTGATAGTGTTGAAAAACCACTTTTCGCACTTGTGTTAGTGTTGAAAAACCACTTTTCGCACTTGTGTTAGTGTTGAAAAACCACTTTTCTCACTTGTGTTGGTGCAGGAAACCACTTTTGCACTTGTATTTGTGTGGAAAAACCACTTTTCGCACTTGTGTTAGTGTTGAAAAACCACTTTTCGCACTTGTGTTAGTGTTGAAAAACCACTTTTCGCACTTGTGTTAGTGTTGAAAAACCACTTTTCGCACTTGTGTTAGTGTTGAAAAACCACTTTTCGCACTTGTATTGGTGCAGGAAACCACTTTTGCACTTGTATTAGTGTGGAAAAAACACTTTTCGCACTTGTGTTAGTGTTGAAAAACCACTTTTCACACTTGTGTTTGTGCAGGAAACCACTTTTGCACTTGTATTAGTGTGGAAAAAACACGTTTTGCACTTGTGATAGTGTTGAAAAACCACTTTTCGCACTTGTGTTAGTGTTGAAAAACCACTTTTCGCACTTGTGTTAGTGTTGAAAAACCACTTTTCGCACTTGTGTTAGTGTTGAAAAATCCACTTTTCGCACTTGTGTTGGTGCAGGAAACCACTTTTGCACTTCTATTAGTGTGGAAAAAACCACTTTTCACACTTGTGTTAGTGTTGAAAAACCACTTTTCGCACTTGTGTTAGTGTTGAAAACCACTTTTCGCACTTGTGTTGGTGCAGAAAACCACTTTTGCACTTGTATTAGTGTGGAAAAAACACGTTTTGCACTTGTGATAGTGTTGAAAAACCACTTTTCGCACTTGTGTTAGTGTTGAAAAACCACTTTTTGCACTTGTGTTGGTGCAGGAAACCACTTTTGCACTTGTATTAGTGTGAAAAAAACACTTTTCGCACTTGTGTTAGTATTGAAAAAACACTTTTCGCACTTGTGTTGGTGCAGGAAACCACTTTTGCACTTGTATTAGTGTGGAAAAAACACTTTTTGCACTTGTGATAGTGTTGAAAAACCACTTTTCGCACTTGTGTTAGTGTTGAAAAACCACTTTTCGCACTTGTGTTGGTGCAGGAAACCACTTTTGCACTTGTATTAGTGTGGAAAAACCACTTTTCGCACTTGTGTTAGTGTTGAAAAACCACTTTTCGCACTTGTGTTAGTGTTGAAAATCCACTTTTCGCACTTGTGTTAGTGTTGAAAAACCACTTTTCGCACTTGTGTTAGTGTTGAAAACCACTTTTCGCACTTGTGTTAGTGTTGAAAAACCACTTTTTGCACTTGTATTTGTGCAGGAAACCACTTTTGCACTTGTATTTGTGTGGAAAAAACACTTTTTGCACTTGTGTTAGTGTTGAAAAACCACTTTTCGCACTTGTGTTAGTGTTGAAAAACAACTTTTCGCACTTGTGTTAGTGTTGAAAAATTCACTTTTCGCACTTGTGTTGGTGCAGGAAACCACTTTCCGCACTTATGATAGTGTTGAAAAACCACTTTTCGCACTTGTGTTAGTGTTGAAAAACAACTTTTCGCACTTGTGTTAGTGTTGAAAAGCCACTTTTCGCACTTGTGTTGGTGCAGGAAACCACTTTTGCACTTGTATTAGTGTGGAAAAACCACTTTTCGCACTTGTGTTAGTGTTGAAAAACCACTTTTCGCACTTGTGTTAGTGTTGAAAAACCACTTTTCGCACTTGTATTGGTGCAGGAAACCACTTTTGCACTTGTATTAGTGTGGAAAAAACACTTTTTGCACTTGTGTTAGTGTTGAAAAACCACTTTTCGCACTTGTGTTAGTGTTGAAAAACAACTTTTCGCACTTGTGTTAGTGTTGAAAAATTCACTTTTCGCACTTGTGTTGGTGCAGGAAACCACTTTTGCACTTCTATTAGTGTGGAAAAACCACTTTTCGCACTTGTGTTAGTGTTGAAAAACCACTTTTCGCACTTGTGTTAGTGTTGAAAACCACTTTTCACACTTGTGTTGGTGCAGAAAACCACTTTTGCACTTGTATTAGTGTGGAAAAAACACGTTTTGCACTTGTGATAGTGTTGAAAAACCACTTTTCGCACTTGTGTTAGTGTTGAAAAACCACTTTTTGCACTTGTGTTGGTGCAGGAAACCACTTTTGCACTTGTATTAGTGTGGAAAAAACACTTTTCGCACTTGTGTTAGTGTTGAAAAACCACTTTTCGCACTTGTGTTGGTGCAGGAAACCACTTTTGCACTTGTATTAGTGTGGAAAAAACACTTTTCACACTTGTGTTAGTGTTGAAAAACCACTTTTCGCACTTGTGTTAGTGTTGAAAAGCCACTTTTCGCACTTGTGTTGGTGCAGGAAACCACTTTTGCACTTGTATTAGTGTGGAAAAACCACTTTTCGCACTTGTGTTAGTGTTGAAAAACCACTTTTTGCACTTGTGTTAGTGTTGAAAAACCACTTTTCGCACTTGTGTTGGTGCAGGAAACCACTTTTGCACTTGTATTAGTGTGGAAAAAACACTTTTTGCACTTGTGATAGTGTTGAAAAACCACTTTTCGCACTTGTGTTAGTGTTGAAAAACCACTTTTCGCACTTGTGTTAGTGTTGAAAAACCACTTTCGCACTTGTGTTGGTGCAGGAAACCACTTTTGCACTTGTATTAGTGTGGAAAAAACACTTTTCGCACTTGTGTTAGTGTTGAAAAACCACTTTTCGCACTTGTGTTAGTGTTGAAAAACCACTTTTCGCACTTGTGTTGGTGCAGGAAACCACTTTTGCACTTGTATTAGTGTGGAAAAAACACTTTTCGCACGTGTGTTAGTGTTGAAAAACCACTTTTCGCACTTGTGTTAGTGTTGAAAAACCACTTTTCGCACTTGTGTTGGTGCAGGAAACCACTTTTGCACTTGTATTAGTGTGGAAAAAACACTTTTTGCACTTGTGATAGTGTTGAAAAACCACTTTTCGCACTTGTGTTAGTGTTGAAAAACCACTTTTCGCACTTGTGTTAGTGTTGAAAAACCACTTTTCGCACTTGTGTTGGTGCAGGAAACCACTTTTGCACTTGTATTTGTGTGGAAAAACCACTTTTCGCACTTGTGTTAGTGTTGAAAAACCACTTTTCGCACTTGTGTTAGTGTTGAAAAACCACTTTTCGCACTTGTGTTAGTGTTGAAAAACCACTTTTCGCACTTGTGTTAGTGTTGAAAAACCACTTTTCGCACTTGTATTGGTGCAGGAAACCACTTTTGCACTTGTATTAGTGTGGAAAAAACACTTTTCGCACTTGTGTTAGTGTTGAAAAACCACTTTTCACACTTGTGTTTGTGCAGGAAACCACTTTTGCACTTGTATTAGTGTGGAAAAAACACGTTTTGCACTTGTGATAGTGTTGAAAAACACTTTTCGCACTTGTGTTAGTGTTGAAAAACCACTTTTCACACTTGTGTTCGTGCAGGAAACCACTTTTGCACTTGTATTAGTGTGGAAAAAACACGTTTTGCACTTGTGATAGTGTTGAAAAACCACTTTTCGCACTTGTGTTAGTGTTGAAAAACCACTTTTCGCACTTGTATTAGTGTGGAAAAAACACTTTTTGCACTTGTGTTAGTGTTGAAAAACCACTTTTCGCACTTGTGTTAGTGTTGAAAATCAACTTTTCGCACTTGTGTTAGTGTTGAAAAATTCACTTTTCGCACTTGTGTTGGTGCAGGAAACCACTTTCCGCACTTATGTTAGTGTTGAAAAACCACTTTTCGCACTTATGTTAGTGTTGAAAAACAACTTTTCGCACTTGTGTTAGTGTTGAAAAGCCACTTTTCGCACTTGTGTTAGTGTTGAAAAACCACTTTTTGCACTTGTGTTGGTGCAGGAAACCACTTTTGCACTTGTATTAGTGTGGAAAAAACACTTTTCGCACTTGTGTTAGTGTTGAAAACCACTTTTTGCACTTGTGTTAGTGTTGAAAAGCCACTTTTCGCACTTGTGTTGGTGCAGGAAACCACTTTTGCACTTGTATTAGTGTGGAAAAAACACGTTTTGCACTTGTGATAGTGTTGAAAAACCACTTTTCGCACTTGTGTTAGTGTTGAAAAACCACTTTTCGCACTTGTGTTAGTGTTGAATAAACCACTTTTTGCACTTGTGTTGGTGCAGGAAACCACTGTTGCACTTGTATTAGTGTGGAAAAAACACTTTTCGCACTTGTGTTAGTGTTGAAAAACCACTTTTCGCACTTGTGTTAGTGTTGAAAAGCCACTTTTCGCACTTGTGTTGGTGCAGGAAACCACTTTTGCACTTGTATTAGTGTGGAAAAACCACTTTTCGCACTTGTGTTAGTGTTGATAAACCACTTTTCGCACTTGTGTTAGTGTTGAAAAACTACTTTTCGCACTTGTGTTGGTGCAGGAAACCACTTTTGCACTTGTATTAGTGTGGAAAAAACACTTTTTGCACTTGTGATAGTGTTGAAAAACCACTTTTCGCACTTGTGTTAGTGTTGAAAAACCACTTTTCGCACTTGTGTTAGTGTTGAAAAACCACTTTCGCACTTGTGTTGGTGCAGGAAACCACTTTTGCACTTGTATTAGTGTGGAAAAAACACTTTTCGCACTTGTGTTAGTGTTGAAAAACCACTTTTCGCACTTGTGTTAGTGTTGAAAAACCACTTTTCGCACTTGTGTTGGTGCAGGAAACCACTTTTGCACTTGTATTAGTGTGGAAAAAACACTTTTCACACTTGTGTTAGTGTTGAAAAACCACTTTTCGCACTTGTGTTAGTGTTGAAAAACCACTTTTCGCACTTGTGTTGGTGCAGGAAACCACTTTTGCACTTGTATTAGTGTGGAAAAAACACTTTTTGCACTTGTGATAGTGTTGAAAAACCACTTTTCGCACTTGTGTTAGTGTTGAAAAACCACTTTTCGCACTTGTGTTAGTGTTGAAAAACCACTTTTCTCACTTGTGTTGGTGCAGGAAACCACTTTTGCACTTGTATTTGTGTGGAAAAACCACTTTTCGCACTTGTGTTAGTGTTGAAAAACCACTTTTCGCACTTGTGTTAGTGTTGAAAAACCACTTTTCGCACTTGTGTTAGTGTTGAAAAACCACTTTTCGCACTTGTGTTAGTGTTGAAAAACCACTTTTCGCACTTGTATTGGTGCAGGAAACCACTTTTGCACTTGTATTAGTGTGGAAAAAACACTTTTCGCACTTGTGTTAGTGTTGAAAAACCACTTTTCACACTTGTGTTTGTGCAGGAAACCACTTTTGCACTTGTATTAGTGTGGAAAAAACACGTTTTGCACTTGTGATAGTGTTGAAAAACCACTTTTCGCACTTGTGTTAGTGTTGAAAAACCACTTTTCGCACTTGTGTTAGTGTTGAAAAACACTTTTCGCACTTGTGTTAGTGTTGAAAAATCCACTTTTCGCACTTGTGTTGGTGCAGGAAACCACTTTTGCACTTCTATTAGTGTGGAAAAAACCACTTTTCACACTTGTGTTAGTGTTGAAAAACCACTTTTCGCACTTGTGTTAGTGTTGAAAACCACTTTTCGCACTTGTGTTGGTGCAGAAAACCACTTTTGCACTTGTATTAGTGTGGAAAAAACACGTTTTGCACTTGTGATAGTGTTGAAAAACCACTTTTCGCACTTGTGTTAGTGTTGAAAAACCACTTTTTGCACTTGTGTTGGTGCAGGAAACCACTTTTGCACTTGTATTAGTGTGAAAAAAACACTTTTCGCACTTGTGTTAGTATTGAAAAACCACTTTTCGCACTTGTGTTGGTGCAGGAAACCACTTTTGCACTTGTATTAGTGTGGAAAAAACACTTTTTGCACTTGTGATAGTGTTGAAAAACCACTTTTCGCACTTGTGTTAGTGTTGAAAAACCACTTTTCGCACTTGTGTTGGTGCAGGAAACCACTTTTGCACTTGTATTAGTGTGGAAAAACCACTTTTCGCACTTGTGTTAGTGTTGAAAAACCACTTTTCGCACTTGTGTTAGTGTTGAAAATCCACTTTTCGCACTTGTGTTAGTGTTGAAAAACCACTTTTCGCACTTGTGTTAGTGTTGAAAACCACTTTTCGCACTTGTGTTAGTGTTGAAAAACCACTTTTTGCACTTGTATTTGTGCAGGAAACCACTTTTGCACTTGTATTTGTGTGGAAAAAACACTTTTTGCACTTGTGTTAGTGTTGAAAAACCACTTTTCGCACTTGTGTTAGTGTTGAAAAACAACTTTTCGCACTTGTGTTAGTGTTGAAAAATTCACTTTTCGCACTTGTGTTGGTGCAGGAAACCACTTTCCGCACTTATGATAGTGTTGAAAAACCACTTTTCGCACTTGTGTTAGTGTTGAAAAACAACTTTTCGCACTTGTGTTAGTGTTGAAAAGCCACTTTTCGCACTTGTGTTGGTGCAGGAAACCACTTTTGCACTTGTATTAGTGTGGAAAAACCACTTTTCGCACTTGTGTTAGTGTTGAAAAACCACTTTTCGCACTTGTGTTAGTGTTGAAAAACCACTTTTCGCACTTGTATTGGTGCAGGAAACCACTTTTGCACTTGTATTAGTGTGGAAAAAACACTTTTTGCACTTGTGTTAGTGTTGAAAAACCACTTTTCGCACTTGTGTTAGTGTTGAAAAACAACTTTTCGCACTTGTGTTAGTGTTGAAAAATTCACTTTTCGCACTTGTGTTGGTGCAGGAAACCACTTTTGCACTTCTATTAGTGTGGAAAAACCACTTTTCGCACTTGTGTTAGTGTTGAAAAACCACTTTTCGCACTTGTGTTAGTGTTGAAAACCACTTTTCACACTTGTGTTGGTGCAGAAAACCACTTTTGCACTTGTATTAGTGTGGAAAAAACACGTTTTGCACTTGTGATAGTGTTGAAAAACCACTTTTCGCACTTGTGTTAGTGTTGAAAAACCACTTTTTGCACTTGTGTTGGTGCAGGAAACCACTTTTGCACTTGTATTAGTGTGGAAAAAACACTTTTCGCACTTGTGTTAGTGTTGAAAAACCATTTTTCGCACTTGTGTTGGTGCAGGAAACCACTTTTGCACTTGTATTAGTGTGGAAAAAACACTTTTTGCACTTGTGATAGTGTTGAAAAACCACTTTTCGCACTTGTGTTAGTGTTGAAAAACCACTTTTCGCACTTGTGTTGGTGCAGGAAACCACTTTTGCACTTGTGTTAGTGTGGAAAAACCACTTTCCGCACTTATGTTAGTGTTGAAAAACCACTTTTCGCACTTGT